>NC_052325.1:22937859-23147999 GCF_016432855.1 Salvelinus namaycush | reverse complement strand
CCCCCCCCCCCCCCCCCCCCCCCCCCCCCCCCCCCCCCCCCCCCCCCCCCCCCCCCCCCCCCCCCCCCCCCCACACACACACACACACACACACATACACACACATACCCATCCACCACCAGCAGCAGCATTGTGGTCCCAGACACATCTCCATCACCAGGGATCTGGGTGCTACAGTACATGTGACGGAAGGTCCATTAGCAACCCAGCGTAAATAGATGACAAATATCATCATTAGCACAGCAGTGTCAAAATCAACAAGCCCTTTAGCACTCTGTGAAGAGAGGATGTTCGTCTCTCAAACACACCCCTGTTCACACAGACAGAGGAAAGAGACAAAACACCCCGATTACAATGAACAATACAGCAGCAATTGCTATCTCACTTCTGCTATTCATACTCATAGAATGAACAGTACACACTGCTATTGACTGGCTGCCTCTATTATGGGTAGAAAACAGGCCTGAGCAGGGATCATAAGAAAGGGCAATCAAGATAAATATTATATCCTGGTCTTTGTGAACGGAAGCATGGAAGCAAAATAATTAATGTTTTGCATCGAATTCACCTGTTTTAATGCCGGAGTGTACAGTACCACTAAGGTAGTATTGTTGACTGTTGTTTTGGTCTATGTTATGGAGCCAACATACTGTATGGACCTATGTTATGGAGCCACCATACTATATGGGTCTATGTTATGGAGCCAACATACTGTATGGACCTATGTTATGGAGCCACCATATTGTAAGGTCCTATGTTATGGAGCCACCATATTGTAAGGTCCTATGTTATGGAGCCACCATATTGTAAGGCCCTATGTTATGGAGCCACCATATTGTAAGGCCCTATGTTATGGAGCCACCATATTGTAAGGTCCTATGTTACGGAGCCACCATATTGTAAGGTCCTATGTTACGGAGCCACCATATTGTAAGGTCCTATGTTATGGAGCCACCATATTGTAAGGTCCTATGTTATGGGGCCACCATATTGTAAGGTCCTATGCTATGGAGCCACCATATTGTAAGGTCCTATGTTATGGAGCCACCATATTGTAAGGTCCTATGTTATGGAGCCACCATACTATATGGGTCTATGTTATGGAGCCAAATCACAGAAAAGAAACAAAAAAATTAACTCAAAGCAGCTGCACAAATAAAACTGTCTGGATAGAGAGAAGGAGAAAGAAAGAGCCAGGAGGAGTATTTTTAGCCTTAGCCGTTAATAAATTACTCAGATGAATGAGGGAAAGAGAGATCATAGGAAAAGAGGGGTCAAGTCTTGGTAAATCAAAAGCAGCCTTCATTCCTTCCTCATCAGCAGAATGAAATCATGGCTGCATTCCAAACAGCACCCTATTCCTCATGCAGTGCACTACTTTTGACCACATAACCGTTTATGTGTTGGGCTTTGTGTTTGATCAATTTCTGTTTAAATGACAAGCTCGCTCAACAATTGAGTATACCCCTAGACAACAGATGAATAGGTCTAGGGAATGTGAACATTGTGTTCTTAGGTATGACTATGAATAGAGGAATCCTCAGATAAAAAATAAATAAAAAATTGTTTCTCTCAGACAACACAATCTATTCAGTTGCTGTGTGGATGTGTATCAGCTCAATAGACTGTAATGGGGTGAAAATTAAGGCTCATCTATTACAAGGAAAGCCAGACTAGTGATGGATTCTCCTTTGACTTACACATATCTGGGGTGGGAAGGCTACTGATATGGATGAGTTACCTACGCATAGAGAGTGAGAAAAAAGCCCACTAGATGTTTTATTTAAAAAAATTGTATTTAACCTTTATTTAACTAGGCAAGTCAGTTAAGAACAAATTCTTATTTACAATGACGGCCTACCCCGGCCAAACTCAGACGACGCTGGGCCAATTGTGTGCTGCCCTATCACGGCCGGATGTGATACAGCCTGGATTTCATGTCATAAATTCCAGAGAATCCTTGAACGTTACCAAAATTCTGATAGTTTACTGGTAAACTTTGAAAGTTACCAGTAATATACCCTCCCTTTGCTTAACTATAAGTCGCTCTGGATAAGAGTGTCTGCTAAATTACTAAAATGTAAATGAAAAAAACAAGCAATATAATGGTGTGATAGAAATAGTCAATGGGGAGGGGGAAAATACTATTTGTATGAATCATTTATCTTCAAGTGCAAAGAAAAACAATTGCCTACATCAGACCACTTAGGCAAATGATGGGTAGGAAGTGAGGCTCGGAAGGGGGAGGTGCATTTCGTTGGTACCTCCCTCTATGTACACAACCTGGCATTTGACTCTCAGTCTGGTGACATCAGGGTATCCCAGCTATCAGACCTTGTCTGGTTACAGTATGTCAGGGTATCCCAGCTATCAGACCTTGTCTGGTTACAGTACGTCAGGGTATCCCAGCTATCAGACCTTGTCTGATTACAGTACGTCAGGTTATCCCAGCTATCAGACCTTGTCTGGTTACAGTACGTCAGGTTATCCCAGCTATCAGACCTTGTCTGGTTACAGTACGTCAGGTTATCCCAGCTATCAGACCTTGTCTGGTTACAGTACGTCAGGTTATCCCAGCTATCAGACCTTGTCTGGTTACAGTACGTCAGGTTATCCCAGCTATCAGACCTTGTCTGGTTACAGTACGTCAGGTTATCCCAGCTATCAGACCTTGTCTGGTTACAGTACGTCAGGTTATCCCAGCTATCAGACCTTGTCTGGTTACAGTACGTCAGGGTATCCCAGCTATCAGACCTTGTCTGGTTACAGTACGTCAGGGTATCCCAGCTATCAGACCTTGTCTGATTACAGTACGTCAGGTTATCCCAGCTATCAGACCTTGTCTGGTTACAGTACGTCAGGGTATCCCAGCTATCAGAGCTGGTCTGGTGACCTCAGGGTATCCCACTTATCAGACCTGGTCTGGGTGCGTCAGGTTATCGCAGCTATCAGACCTGGGTCAAATGCATGAGCTTGATTTAGTTTGCACTATTGGAACTATTCCATTGATCCCATTGTGTAGAGAACTTAATCAAGCTCAGCTCAAGTATTTTAATGTATTTGACCCAAGGTCTGACACAAGTATTGCTGATAGTGGTATGTCAGGATACATTTGACTCAGTTTACCAATGGCTATAACAGGTATTGCTAGTACTCACACTCGCTATACTGCTGCAGCTGACCGAACTCAGACGGACTCAGACACTCCCAGCTCCCGACTCCGTCTCCCATCATGGTGCCAGCTGGGGGGATGTGAGGGAGGATGGTGGTGGATGTGCCTCTGAGGTGTAGTGTGGTTATCCCTGTGTGGAGCTGAGGAGGTTAATATCTGTCATGGCGTCATCCCAGATCCTTCACAGTGAGTGCAGGCGGTGGCAGGAACAGACACCAGAGATGGTGGATCAGTACGTGATATGGCGGTCCAGCCAGATGCAAGTCTCTTGGCCTCTCTCTCTCTGATTACACAGACACAAGCTGAGAGAGAGAGAGAGAGAGAGAGAGAGAGAGAGAGAGAGAGAGAGAGAGAGAGAGAGAGAGAGAGAGAGAGAGAGAGAGAGAGAGAGAGAGAGAGAGAGAGAGAGAGAGAGAGAGAGAGAGAGAGAGAGAGAGAGAGAGAGAGAGAGAGAGAGAGAGAGAGAGAGAGAGAGAGAGAGAGAGAGAGAGAGAGAGAGAGAGAGAGAGAGAGAGAGAGAGAGAGAGAGAGAGAGAGAGAGAGAGAGAGAGAGAGAGAGAGAGAGAGAGAGAGAGAGAGAGAGAGAGAGAGAGAGAGAGAGAGAGAGAGAGAGAGAGAGAGAGAGAGAGAGAGAGAGAGAGAGAGAGAGAGAGAGAGAGAGAGATCCATTGAAGAACACAGACACACAGATTCCTAACACAGTCAAAATCAAGTCATTACTCACTGCCACAGCACATAAACCACACACATACAGTACATAGAGTAAAGTGGAGGCTGGTGAGGGGAGGACGGCTCATAATAATGTCTGGAACGGAGCGAATGGAATAGCATCAAACACATGGAATCCATGTTGGATGTATTTGATGCTATTCCGCTGCAGCCATTACCACGAGCATGTCCTCCCCAATTAAGGTGCCACCAACTTCCTGTGATAGAGTGAAATAGTGGGCTCCTAAATGTAGGTATGTACGTGTGCTAAGCGGGCAGCAGAGACAGCTCTGCTCTGTGGAGGAGTAATCCATACATCTCTCTGGATGGATGGCCTCACAGGGAGGAGGAAGCCAGGTGGTAAATACACAGCAGTTTACCAGCTCATGGACAAACACACACATACAGAATAAAAAAAACAGACTGATACAGACTCGACACAGAAAATTAAATATACTGACACACACACACACACACACGCACACACGCACACACACACACGCACACACACTGTGATTTGCAACTGATCCAATTATATGAGAGGTTTCCTCATCTACTCATACCTAGAAGTTAATTGTATAGACAAAATAACTTCTATATAAAACCTCAATGTACCACAATACCGTGCACGGGATAATATGATGGGTAGAGAGAGGAGAATTGAAGGAGAAAGAGCAAAATTACAAGTTTGAGTGTAGACAGAGACATTACAACAATTTTAAGGAATCAGAATTGTAAAGATGACACATTTTCTAGGTATTGTAACCCACTGGGCACACACTGGTTAAATCAACGTTGTTTCCACAACCAATGTGGAATAGACGTTGGGAATTGCCATCTGTGCCCAGTGACAAGCCTTGGCATGGGATGATTCAATGGGCTGAGAGAGGATGAATGCACTAATTAAGATGAATGCACTAATTGTAAGTCACTCTGGTTAAGACCGTCTGCTAAATAGCTACAATGTAAATGTGAAAATGGATGGAGAGACAGAGGTCAAAGTTACAGAAGTACAACAGCTAGAGAGACAACTGAGAGAATCCAGACAGTGTGTCTCTAAATCTCTTTGATGGTGGAGGTAAACATGGCCCATGTTAACATAGCCTCTCCACAGCCACTCTGGGTGGAGTGCCATGAGTTTGGCTAGAGAGGCTACGTAAACGTTGGTCTGAAGAGGTGGTCAGACAACACGGAGGAGCATCTACTGTAATGGTATTAGAACACACACAGAGCACTTTGTCTGTGAGCATCTATTTCCAGTATCTGTTCTCAGTATCAGACCCCTTATGCAAACGCAGATGTTCTGAGCTCTTCCCCTATGGCCAGTATTTGTCTGTGTTCCAATGAAATCTTCCAGTTCCTGGAAAGTAATCTGAGAGTGCAGCAGATTGGCCAAGTGTGTGTGTGTAACATACCCCTTGGCTGGGAGCCAGAGGTATCACCATGTAATCAAAGTGCCCAGTGGGTGTTTGATTTGGGCAGGAATGTACCAGCATTGGGCCAGATTACATCTGAGAGGGTGGAACAGCTTTTCAAACCAGAGAACAATATTGTAGCGCCTTTCCTGATCATTTGGATCATTAGTGCGGTACGGAGTTTTATTACACTGTCCATTAATCATGACCGATGTTATTTCTGTTACTCTCCCATAACAGAAAGACAGTTTTATATGTTCCCCCTTAGGAACAGTTTACTACATTTTTAACTCTGTGTTCAGAGAATATAATGTTACCATATTCCTTTGAGAGTACCAATCTAGTGAAATATATGGAATTCTTCATATTTGGAGTGATGGAGGCCTCTCAGTTTTTATTAAATAATGTGTCCATTATATATGATTCCAATCAATATTCAACCTTTTCTCAAGTGTGACTTCATAGTGTTTTAGATTATTGTCTTGGATCGCTCAGGTCGACACCTGGTGGGGCCATTAATTAAAATACTGCTGAGTGGACTACTTTGCCTAATAAATATAAATTGGATCCACTTTGACTGATGGAGATTAGAGTGTGTGTATCTTAAGGGTGGATGTATGTAAAAACGCAAATGACTGTGAAGCACCACAGGGTCACATTCAGACAGTGACATGTCTTCGCATTTGCCCCGACACAGTCGTAATGTTTCTGTAAACAGATGAGTTGAAACAGAGTGCTATGGGTTTGACACTGTCCGACAGAGTCTAAATAACAGAGGAAAATAAAGAGTGTGAAAGAAAGCAAATTTATATTTTATACAGAAAGAAAAAGAAAGGTACTATTGTTTCACTCCCCAGCCTTGGATAATAATGCCTGGGAGGAAGAAATGTCTAGAAACAGAAACATGGCAATAACTGTAATAGCCTGGGGTCATGTCATCTACTCTCAATTAGGAAAATAATACTCAAATAGACCAAACACCAGATGTGCCATTCTTCATCTGTAGCATAACCACAGCCAGTCACAGGCAGACAGGGAGAGAAAGGTATTGTTCCAAAATGTGAGTCCTGTCGTACCTGATAACCTTCCTCCTCTCCAAACAAAGTGAGAGAGCCAGGGAGGCATGTGATAATAGAAGAGCAGTAGCCAGCAGGGCTGGTAGAGCTAGCTAGTTCATGCATGCTTAGAAATGGGAGACATACAGTGGAGGTGGAGGACAGAGACAGGAGTGGAGCTGGTTGTCAGGGGGCTTGTGTGTGTCTGTGGTTCTGTTTGTGTGTGTGTGTGTGTGTGTGTGTGTGTGTGCGAGCGCGCATCTGGGGAAGGAGAAACAGTAGGGGAGGTGAGGGTAGGGTGAGACAAAGGCACTTACTGATCAACTGTATGGGGCCTCCCCTCAGTGCAGAGAGGGATTCTGTTTGCTCACAAGGTTGCCTAGCAACTCTAACGTCATACAGTAGGTGTGCACACAGCAAGAGGGGGGGGAGGTAGGGGACGGAGGGGATGTATGGAGAGCTGGGGGAGAGGAGGGTGAGGAGGGGGATGTAGGGGGAGGGGGATGTAGGGGATGTAGGGGGAGGTAGGGAGAGGTAGGGGGAGGAGGGGGAACGAATGAGAGGTAGGGGTAGGAGGGAGAGGAGGTGGGGGGAGGTTCAGCAGCAAAGTGACACCTTATGGATCCCTTCCTGTGTTAGTGTAGAGTATGTGTGCATGGGAACGTGCTGCATACAAAACATTATGGATTCAGTGCACATCAACCTATGACGTCAACACACCGTGTGAGAGGACAGAGCATACTGTTGATACACACCTGCATTCTAATCTCCTTCCTGGCAAAACAAGTGTGCTGTGAGTAAGGCTTCTATTTTAAAGTCATTTCACAGGAAAGGGGGATCTTGTTACATGGAGTTCCCCGAAAATTCATAGAATGATTATGATGCATGTGTATAAGTGACTGCAAGTCATTGCACCATATAGGAAGACAGAGCGTACTGTATGAGCACAATTATACAGAACAGGATACGGGGAATAGACCTCTGCACTCTAATTTCTCAGTCTGCATTACAAAACAAGACCTATGAGTGGTGTGTTTTTAAGTTGTTGCACAGGAAGAAGAAAGAATACAGGAAGAAGGAAGAAAGAATACAGAAAGAAGGAAGAATACAGGAAGAAGGAAGAATACAGGAAGAAGAAAGAATACAGGAAGAAGGAAGAAGAAAGGAAGAAGGAAGAAGAAAGGAAGAAGAAAGAAGGAAGAATACAGAAAGAAGGAAGAATACAGGAAGAAGGAAGAATACAGGAAGAAGAAAGAATACAGGAAGAAGGAAGAATAAAGGAAGAAGAAATAAAATAAAAATTGATTGGTCACATACACATGGTTAGCAGATGTTATTGCGAGTGTAGCGAATTATGCTTCTAGATCCGACAGTGCAGCAATAACTAACAGGTAATATCTAACAAATTCCACAACAAAACCTAATACACACAATCTAGTAAAGGAATGGGATAAGAATATATACATATAAAATACATGGATGAGCAGTGACAGAGCTATGCAATAGATAGTATAGAATAGATAGTGTAAGATACAGTATACAGTATATACTGTACATATGAGATAAGTATGTGAGATATGTAAACATTCTTAAAGTGGCATTATTAAACTGACTAGTGTTCCATTTATTGAAGTGGCCAATGATATCAAGCCTGTAGGTAGGCAGACACCTCTCTGTGCTAGTGATGGCTGTTTAACAATCTGATGGCCTTGAGAAGCTCTGTCCTAGCTTTGATGCACCTGTACTGACCTCGCCTTCTGGATGGAAGCGGGGTGAACAGTGGCTCGGGTGGTTATTATCCTTGATGATCTTTTTGCCTTCCTGTGACATCGGGTGTTGTAGGTGTCCTGGAGGGCAGGTAGTTTGCCCCCGGTGATGCGTTGTGCAGACCGGACCACCCTCTGGAGAGCCCTGCGGTTGTGGGCGTTGCAGTTGCTGTACCAGGCGGTGATACAGCCCGGCAGGATGCTTTCGATTGTGCACCTGTAAAAGTTAGTGAGGGGTTTTGGTGACAAGCCAC
Organism: Salvelinus namaycush; assembly: GCF_016432855.1. Taxonomy (NCBI): domain Eukaryota; kingdom Metazoa; phylum Chordata; class Actinopteri; order Salmoniformes; family Salmonidae; genus Salvelinus; species Salvelinus namaycush. Next base: position 23,139,629 of record NC_052325.1, on the reverse strand, counting down.
ATTTTTTCAGCCTCCTGAGGTTGAAGAGGCACTGTTGTGCCTTGTACAGCACGTTGTCTGTGTGCGTGGACCATTTCAGTTTATCGGTGATATGTACACAGAGGAACTTAAAAATGTCCACCTTCTCCACTGCTGTCACGTCGATGTGGATGGGGGGTGCTCCCTCTACTGTTTCCTGAAGTCCACAATCATCTCTTTTGTTTTGCTGACATTGAGTGAGAGGTTCTTTTTCTGACACCACACTCCGAGGGCCTTCACCTCCTCCCTGTAGGCTGTCTCGTCGCTGTTGGTAATCAAGCCTACCACTGTAGTGTCGTCTGCAAACTTGATGACTGAGTTAGAGGTGTGCATGGCCACACAGTCGTGGGTGAACAGGAGGGGGCTGAGAACACACCCTTGTGGGGCCCCAGTGTTGAGGATCAGCGGAGTGGAGATGTTGTTTCCTACCCTCACCACCTGGGGGCGGCCCGTCAGGAAGTCCAGGACCCAGTTGCACAGGGCGGGGTCAAGACCCAGGGACTCCAGCTTAATGATGAGTTTGGAGGGTACTATGGTGTTGAATGCTGAGCAAAAGTAAATGAACAGCATTCTTACATAGGTATTCCTCTTGTCCAGATGGGATAGGGCAGTGTGCAGTGTGATAGCGATTGCATCGTCTGTGGACCTATTGGGGCGGTAAGCAAATTGAAGTGGGTCTAGGGTGGCAGTTAGGGTGGAGGTGATATGATCCTTGACTAGTCTCTCAAAGCACTTCATGATGACAGAAGTGAGTGCTACGGGGCGATAGTCATTTAGTTCAGTTAGATTGGCTTTCTTGGGAACAGGAACAATGGTGGCCATCTTGAAGCATGTGGGGACAGCAGACTGAGATAGGAAGAGATTTAATATGTCTGTAAACACACCAGCCAGCTGGTCTGTGCATGCTCTGAGGATGCAGCTAGGGATGTCGTCTGGGCTGGCAGCCTTGCGAGGGTTAACACATTTAAATGTTTTACTCACGTCGGCCACGGAGAAGGAGAGCCCACAGTCTTTGGTAGCGGGCCGCATTGTTGGCACTATCTTGTCCTCAAAGCGCACAAAGAAGTTGTTTAATTTGTCTGGAAGCAAGACGTCGATGTCTGCGACAGGGCTGGTTTTATTTTTGTAATCTGTGATTATCTGTAGACCCTGCCACATACTTCTTGTGTTTGAGCCATTGAATTGCGACTCCACTTTGTCTCTATACTGACACTTTGCTTGTTTGATTGCCTTACGGAGGGAATAACTACGCTGTTTGTATTCTGCCATATTCCCAGTTGCCTTGCCATGTTTAAATGCAGTGGTACGTGCTTTCAGTTTTGCGCGAATGCTGCCATCAATCCACGGTTTCTGGTTAGGGAAGGTTTTAATAGTCACAGTGGGTACAACATCTCCTATACACTTCCTTATCAAATCGCTCACCGAGTCAGCGTATACATCAATTTTGTTCTCTGAGGCTACCCGGAACATATCCCAGTCCACGTGATCGAAGCAATCTTGTGGAATCCGATTGGCCAGACCAGCGTTGGATAGACCTAAGCACGGGCGCTTCCTGTTTTAGTTCCTGCCTATAGGAGGGGAGCAACAAGATGGAGTCATGGTCAGATTTGCCAAATGGAGGGCGGGGAGGACCTTGTATGCATTGCAGAATTTAGAGTAGCAATGGTCGAGCGTGTTACTCGCTCATGTACTGCAATCGATATGCTGATAGAATTTAGGTAGCCTTGTTCTCAAATGATCTTTGTTAAAATCCCCAGCTACAATCAATGCAGCCTCAGGATATATGGTTTCCAGTTTGCATAAAAGTCCAGTGAAGTTCCTTGATGGCGGTCTTGGTTTCCGCTTGCGGTGGGATATGCATGGCTGTGACAATAATTGAGGAGAGTTCTCTAGGGAGTTAATACTGTTGGGAATTCTAGGTCAGGTGAACAAAAGGACTTTAGTTCCTGTATGTTGTTAGAATTACACCATGAGTCGAATGCTTTTCTTCTTCCTGGAGAGATGTTTATTCCTGTCGGCGCGATGCATTGAAAATTCCATTGCCTGTATGGACTCTGACAGCATGTCCCCAGCTAACCATGTCTCCGTGAAACAGAGTATGTTACAATCCCGGATATCTCTTTGGAAAGCAACTCTTGCCTTGATTTCTTCGACTTTGTTAACTAGGGACTTGACATTAGCGAGTAATATACTCGGAAGCGGTGGGTGGTGTGCGCGCATCCGAAGCCTAGAAGACCGTTCCGGCACCCTCTCCTCCGACGGCATTGTTTTGGGTCGGCCTCTGGAATCAGTTCAAATGCCCTGGGAGGTGCAGACAAAGGATCCACTTTGGGAAAGTCGTAGTGCTGGTTGTGCTGGTAAGTTGACGTCTCTCTGATATCCAATAGTTCTTCCTGGATGTATGTAATAACACTTAAGATTTTCTGGGCTTACAATGTAAGAAATAATACATGAAAAAAACTAAATACTGCACTGTTTCCTAAGGACTAGAAGCAAAGCTGCCATCTCTACCGGTGCCATCTTCACAAGAATACAGGAAGAATCCCCTCCATTAGCTAAGAATACAGGAAGAAGAAAGAATACAGGAAGATTAAATAATACAGGGTGAAGGAAGAAGCCAGGAAGAAGGAAGAAGAGAGTCAGGACTAGTAGTCCCCCTTGATGAATCCTGATGGAAGGAACAACGTGCAGTCATACACCCCTCCTTATTTCTCAATCAGAATCTAACTTTTAACTTGTCAGTACTCACTGAGAAAAACCCCACACAGACAGAGTCAATCAAACTGTGCTTTTGCCAGAACTCCTTCTCTGCTCAGTGTTCTAATGGTCTGTGGTGACTCATTCAGCCATTCAGGCTCTCAATGAGTGGATATTAACACCTCTGTGTTCATACTCAGTCTCTCGTCTCTGTAGTCTCCCAGCTCTGCAGAGCACTACCACTACTACACGGTGTTCTACACTGTATGCCCTATATGTCTGTCTGGTACCGTAGAGACAATGGTGACTCAGAGGTGTTCTGTGTCCTTACAACTCAAGCCCTCTGCAGTGTTGTCAGACAGTACACACCGAGTGCTACTGTTTCTTCCTCACTCTACTGTAAACTTTAATATTTCATTTGGCTGAGAGGTTTTTAAGTGATGTGTTGATGTGATTTTAAAATGAAATGGGAAGAAACAGATTTGACATTTAAATAAGTCTCTCACACACACACACACACACACACACACACACACCTTCCTTATACACACCATCCTTAAGGTTATACACATTTACCTACAGTCTTTCTTTTGAGCACAACTATCAAAGTAATAATACTAGATGTATTTTATATAGCGCTTTTCATACAGAATCTCAAAGTCGCTTTAAAAAAACAAACAAACTAATTCAGGAAGCTGTCAGTTGCTGGGAGATGGTCTTACATAGTCAGATGAAGATGCAGTTCACTAAAGGAATATCTTAAGGAGTGATATTGATGGCCAAGCCAGGGAGGGACAAATAACAGTCAGACAGGCAGGCCTGGAGCGCTTCATCAGACACCTCTATCTTTGAACCACTCACACTCCATCTTTCCTCTTCCACCTGGATGCATGTGTCCACATTCTGAGGGCACAATCAGTCACCCACTGATCTGCACCGGACTGTTATTCCCCTCCAAGGGTAGCCTGGTCCCAGGTCTGTTTGTGCTGTCTTGCCGGTATTCAGGGGCAAGACAGCACAAACAGATCTGGGACCAGTCTACCTTTACACTGCCAAGGGAAACAAACTTTACTGTCACTCCCTAGTTCTATTACGACCACGGCAAAATGTTTTCCGTTTCTCTCCCATGCTAGCCAATATCTCTATATGGCAGTCGAGTCAAGCAAGGCCCCCTGATATTAATAATAAAATATGCAATTCAGTGTTCAGTGATGTGATTGTGTGTATATGATTCGCACAGGAATTGAACCCATGACCTTTGTGTTACTAATTATGCCATCTCCCTATAACTAGTTCAAGTGCAATCAAGTGCTAAAACTAATCAACAGGACACTGTTCTCAACAGAGACAGAGTGATTAGCTCATGGTTACTATGAAAGAAGCACCTAGCACAGAACAGTATGTCTTTATTGCCCATCAGGTCTTAAATCTTAATAGTCACGTAGTCATCACACGTCATACCATTGAGTGTTAATACAGCACTTACGGGATCTCTGTAAGGGATGACATATTCTTTTTAAAAGCCTCTCGACCCATACTGAAGTTACACAGAGTGACTGGATCAGAAAATCAACGGTCAACTAGCAACCTGCACACTTGTCTCTATTTTGGAAATTAAATGAATTATTATTATTATTGCTACTTTATTCCAATCTCATTCTATTTTAAGGGGTATCAAATCACGTTTTACTGAAAATAATCAGGACTTTCAGAAAACAGCCATTCAAAATGTTTGAAGAAGGCCCGGCAAAACATCTAAAGAAAAGTCAAGGTAGGACAAGGGAGTGAAGGAGTGACGGACAGAGTGTGCTGTACCTCACCAGCACCTACTGAAACGTGCAGTGATAAATGCACAACATGTGCACTGGAGTGAGATGTTAATTTCTCCTGAATGGCTGGAGCATGTTAGAGAGACATCAATGCCAAATTAGGACACTGATCACCACGACGATAAAAGGAGAAGGAGAGGAGGTAGAGAAAAGTCCTGCAGGGGCAGTGACATCTCCTTCTCAAGAGAGAGATGGAGGACGGGAGGGAGGGGGGAGGGAGCAAGAGAGGGTGAGGGCGAGAGAGGGAGAAAGAGGGTTGAGAATGCATGGAGGGGTAGTTTGAAAGAGCATAATCAATCAAAGGTAATGAGAACACAGCCAATGCCAGACCGGCACAGCCAGGGCCCATATCCACGAAGAGTCTCAGTGCTGATCTAGGATACAGTCAGCCTTTTAGATCATAGTGAATAGGGTCAAATAAACAGGGAAGGGCCTGATCCTAGAATGATGGGATGCAGGATCCCCTCTTCAGGAAGTGACTGTGTGGTAGTCATGATAAAAGCATCACAACGTCTCCCTGTCAGTCAGTATAGGCCCCGACGTGACCCTCTATCTGCTGTCAGCTTGGAGTGACGTGTGCCTCTGTGTGTGTGTGTGTGTGTGTGTGTGCACCTCTGTGTGTGCACCTCTGTGTGTGTGCGTGTGCGTGTGTGCGTGTGTGCGTGTGCGTGTGCGTGTGCGTGTGTGTGTGTGTGTGTGTGTGTGCAAATGCATGTGTACGTGCGTTTGCGTATGAGACTAGATGGCGAGAGACAGAGAGAGAGATCATAGCCTGAAAGGCCATGCCCCAAGAGTCCATGGGGTGACGCGAGAAAGACAGTGTGTCTCACCACAGCAGGTCAGGAACAAAGAAGAGACTATAACAATTAATCTAAGACCATTTTATAAGCATCTGAGTTGATTCAATAAAAAAATCTGAGTTGCTGACCAATAGCATTACTGTTGAGTTAAATTGAAAGTTCACCCTTGCTCTACCAGGGCATATACTGTAAACCTAGCTTTAGGTGGCTGGTTGTAACGTTGTAGCTTGCTGTTTAGTAGCCATATCTATATACAATGAATCTCCAATTGTAAAACATAACCTTTTTAGTCATAGATATGGCTACCGGTAGTTTAGTAATTTAACTAGCTAACCAACTAGACTAGCTAGCTACTTAGCTAGCTACCTAACATGCTGACCACACCACTCACGTCGAGTGTGTGAGCATTGGAAAATACATTTTCACATACATGTCATTCAATCCTTTCATCTAAACTGCTCGCGCGCATCAACGAGCGTCTGCGTAGCCAGGCGCTAAAATAGAACTTGGTACTATTTTTTACGCTTAACGGGCTGCAAGTCCCGCATCTCCCATCTCATCATTGGTTTTTAGGAGCATATACCCACGTGGATGATTGAAAGATGAATTGAGGTCCACACTCCATTTCAGTTGGTGGTGGTAATGCACCTTAAAGTTGGTTGGCAACCAACATATAAAGTCCACAGAAGAAGAAGAAGAAGAAGAAGAAGAAGAAGAAGAAGAAGAAGAAGAAGAAGTTTACTAGAAACTAACTACGCTTCCCCTTTTATCTGTGGATTAATTTCAGAGTAGAGAACACACGATTTTGTGTGACTCAAAATTAGTCCAAAATCTACAAAGATCCAGAAAAAAAGGACCTTGTGTATTTCAGGTAAAATAATAAGTTATTATTTAACTAGGAAATACTTGCATACAGTGTAAAACGTCACTTCAGGGGCTGGGCCGCCCTACAACTGGGTGACCAAAGGGAACCATGGCGCTAGCATTGAATTGAAGTGTCACTGTGTCAAAGGCTACAACCAGAGTAAGGGTCAATTTCATTTAAATTCAGTCTATTCAATAAATACACTGAAAGAAGAAAATTGGAATTTCAGTTTACTTCCTGACTTGACTGAATTGAAAGGGACTAACCTTTTCCATAATCCTAATGGTCTCAGTGTGTGAGAGGGAAAGTGAGGAGAGAGGATAACAGTTGGTTGAGGAAGTAATTTGGACTGGCAGCTGTCATAGAAGCTGCACAAAAGCTTTAAGACAGCCTCTGTTTACAGCCAAACTGGAGGTCCAGATGACTTTCTGAGCCAAAGATTCTTAGTAAAGAATGGTTCAGCTTGATCTACCACACAACACAACAGCCCTGTGTCTCTGCCTGGTCTGCATGTGGCAGAATCACAGCCCAAACTCCAAACAACTGCAATTTTGTAGACCACTTAGTGTTTAACGCAAGGCAAAGAAGGCAACCGAGAAAAACATTTCTATGAGTAAACAAATGTATCCGTTTCGATTATATAACAGGTTCTTTGTAGTTTTCTACTGCACTTTGCTTATGGTCTACAAGGCAAAAAAATTATGAGCTTCAAACAAAATAATATCCAAAAAAGAATTGCTCTGAAGGACATTTTTCCTACAATTTACAGTCAGGGATTCTTTCTGAGCCTGCAAAATACATTTTTAGGTAATCATGGCTAAAGAACACCAACACGCAATTCTATCTCATATGCCCTGAACCTATGAGGTCACTCTGGGCCTGAACATCCATAGGGACGTAGGGAATGGCCTCTGGCCTGCGCACTTCTGCAATCCCCTACTTCTAATTTGGGTGTCACCTGTTTTGTATGTCTTTTCGTGTGTCTGTGTTTGGCCTATCTGCCTATCATAGCTCAAAGTATGCCACATCTTAGCTTGTATTCTCAGACGTTCACAGTCACTCTACACACCCTTTGCGTTTTTGTGGTGCATGAGTGTAACCTGACAATCGTCACGACAACTGTATTGTTCTCATCGATCTAGGATCAATTCTGTGAATCTCTCTACTTATAATCACAGCCTTGCCATAAGAGAGCGGGACTAATACTCAATTTGAATGAAACACACGCCTGGACTGAAACACAGAGGAAAGAGCATCAAGCATTGAGTTGTAGTAGGGTATACAGGTCCGTCTGATAGGGATTGAATCACTTGAGCCCTGCTCATTGAGGGTGCTTCCTGCTTTAGCCATTCAGTCATGCTCATTATCACCTACAGCAGCTCATTACTCTTGTGCCGATGACCGTAGACAAACCATGGATTGGAGGTTTGTACACATTGGCCTTTTCTCAATTGGATTTGCTCAACCTCCTGCGTCCTCTCTCCTCCGTCCTCTCTGGCCTTCTTATGAAAGATAATCGAGGAGAGGGAAAGTGGACGAAAATGAGCTTGTATGAAATGAGACTCTCCTTCTCCAATCGCGTGTCATCAGACAAATTACGTTTACATGGTGGAATCCCAAAATAAATGTATAAAATTATAAAAATACATTTAGCTAGTAGTGCAAGACATTTTATAGATAAAAGGATAAGTAGCATATCATTTTTAAATGTTTGCATGCTTTTCGAGAAAACAATAGCTGATTCAAAGGGGGTGAGACAGATTTCTAAACTATTCCGCGAAGGACTCGGGTAGGAGACACTTGTGCTTCCTTGCCAGAAGGAGGTTATCGAGGAGGGGAGGACTGTCTTTTGTTTGCCTAATAAGGAATTGACACTCTCCTCGACCACTCGACCACTTTTCCGGGTCAGGGAGGAGAGACTTTTTCCAAAATGATAAAAGGCCACTGACACTGGCTGGTGGTAAAAAGCTCCTGGGATGAAGCTTCAATTGTCACTAAAGGCCAGTCATGTTTGACACTGTTTAGGATAGTCTCTCTGTGATACATCCCTAATAACCAAACTGGAGTTTTGTGGCTCTAAAACATATAGCTATTCAGACCCCTTGACTTTTCCCACATGTTGTTAGGTTAAAGCCTTTTTCTAAAATGTATTCAATTGTTTTTTCCCCCATCAATCTACACACAATACCCTATAATGACAAAGCAAAAACAGACTCTTTACTCAGTACTTTGTTGAAACAGCTTTGAAAGTGATTACAGCCTCGAGTCTTCTTAGGTATGATGTGACACACTTGGCAAACTTGGGGAGTTTCTCCCATTCTTCTCTGCAGATCCTCTCAAGCTCTGTTAGGTTGGATGCAGAGTGCTGTTGCACAGCTATTTACAGGTCTCTCCAGAGATGTTTGAATGGGTTTAAGTCCAGGTTCTGGCTGGGCCACTCAATGACATTCAAAGACATGTCCCAAAGCCACTCCTGCATTGTCTTGGCTGTGCGCTTAGGGTCGTTGTCCTGTTGGAAGGTGAACCTTCCCCCCAGTCTGAGGTCTTGAGCGTTCTGGAGCAGGTTTTCATCAAGGATCTCTCCATACTTTGCTTCGTTCATCTTTGCCTTGATTCTAACTAGTCTTCCAGTCCCTGCCGCTGAAAAACATCCCCACAGCATGATGCTGCCACCACCATGCTTCACCGTAGGGATGGTGCCAGGTTTCCTCCAGACGTGACTGTTACGGATACAGGTATCCTGTGTGTGTGTATCCTGTGTGTGTGTGTATTTCTTTTCTCTCCTTCTCCCCTTACAGGTGGCAATAATCATTCCCCAATCAGTCATCAATCAGAAGACACACCTCCTCCTGTTTCCATTACCAATCACATCCCATTTCCCTTTGTTTAAAAACCCATTCAGTTGTTTTCTCTGGAGCTCGATCTCTGTGTTTCAGTCTCTCTGTCATGCAATCTCTCTGTAGATCTCTCGTTTGGTTTAGCAACTACATGTCACTTTGTCTGTTATCCTGTGAGTATTGTTTTGTTATGGTGTTTGACTGTTTGTTTGATGGTGGGAAAAGGGGGTACCAAGACAAGTCGCCCATGGGCATACACTACCCGTAGGAATACTTTGTCTAAGAACACTAGTTAGAACTGGGCGGACCACCCACTGTATTTTTGGTTAGTTAGTTAGCTGTATTGAAGTAGGCTAGTCTAGCTTAGGGGTGTTTTGGGATATTTGTTTCTTTCCTTGGGTCCAGCTCAGCCCCTTTTCCTGCCCCCCCCCCCCCTTTACCGTGTGTTTACCAAATAAACCATGAGTGTTTGACGGTAGATTTATGTTGTCTGTGGTTATTTGTTCTCACTGTTACTTTTTCACTGTTATAATTTGCATGAGTTATGTTATGGGTCTCATTGCCATCCCCCCTAGACTGTAGAGCCAAAGGGATTTGTAACAGTGACGCTTGGAATTCAGACCAAATAGTTCAATCTAGGTTTCATCAGAGCAGAGAATTTTGTTTCTCATGGTCTGAGTCTTTATGTGCCTTTTGGCAAACTTCAAGTGGGCTGCCATGTGCCTTTTACTGAGGAATGGCTTCCATCTGGCCACTCTACCACACTGATTGGTGGAGTGCTGTAGAGATGGGTGTCCTTCTGGAAGGTTCTCCCATCTCCACAGAGGAACTCTAGAGCTCTGTCAGAGTGACGATCGAGCACTTGGTCACCTCCCTGACCAAGGCCCTTCTCCCCCGATTGCTCAGTTTGGCTGGGCAGCCAGCTCTAGAAAGAGTATTGGTGGTTCCAAACTTCTTCCATTTAAGAATGATGGAGGCCACTGTATTCTTGGGGACCTTCAATGCTGCAAACATTTGTCATTATGGGGTATTGTGTGTAGATTGCTGAGTATTTTTAGTTTTTTAATCAATTTTAGAATAAGGCTGTAACGTAACAAAATGTGGAAAAAGTCAACGGGTCTGAATACTTCCTGAATGCACTGTAGCTAACCATTACTAATACCATGAAATGTACTTAAACTTTCCTTACTTACTGGATGCTGTTTGAGATGACTGAATTTCATTAGATGTAGTGACACGTTATGAGGAAAGGGGTACAGACCAAGGGCAAAGTTCAAGTCAAATCTTTAATCTCCTGTTAGTCTAACGAGAGAACTGGGGCATGGTCTACCTTGGGGCTCTGGTCTGAGGGAGCTTGAACTTTGCTCATAAATGGTTTTGCCCGTGTTTTGTTATGTCTGTCGGCACTTCAGACAGGATGCAAACAGTCAGAGACAGACACACACACACAGACAGACACACACACACACACACAAATACACACACACACAAACACACACACACTTTCCTCTTCCTTGTCCCAAACAGAGTTGCCCCCCGTCATCCATTGTAATCACAACTCAAAGCTGTCATCTCTCGAAATAGCATCTTGTATTTAGTGTCTTCCCAACTCCCGATCACACAACATTTAGTCTGAATGTTTTTATTCAGCTTTCTCCCCCCTGTACACCTCCGCAGCAGAGATCCGCAGCCACTAGGCTGTTAGGGCTCTCTATTCTCCTGGGGAGGAAGCCTCAGAAATACCACCAGTGTTTATGGAGGGGCTGCTGGGTGTTATGGCAACAGGGGGGGATTGGTTTTAAGTGGTGGAGCCGTGCGTGTCGTGGCGGTGGTGAAGCCAAGCTACAGTGTACTGTACTAGATACTAAGGCCATGTGTGGGCAAGCAAGACTAGGCCTGTTCACATCCCTAGCCTCTGGTTGTTCCTTATCCCTTCTGGACAGCTCCAATGTATCATTTTGTCCAATTACCCTTAACTTACTGCTATTATCTACAATACTATTATCTTAATGTGACAGCCCCTTGACCTAGGACCGTTGATAAACTTCCCAAGAGAGAAAGCAACAATATGTTAACCAAGATAGATATTATACAGTAGTTCGAGCCATAGAATTAGAATGAGTAGAACAGCATTCCCCATTCAAAGGCAAAGATGATTGGCTATAACCATAGAATTAAAAATACTATAATGGACATAGAACTTCATTCTAATTCAATGGTTACAGCTGAACATCTTTGCCATTTTCTGATAGCTGGGCTTAATCAAATCGAATCAAATTGTATTTGTCACATGTGCCAAATACAACAGGTGTATTACAGTGAAATGCTTACTTACAAGCCTTTAACCAACAATGCAGTTTTAAGAAAATACCTAAAAAAAGTAAGAGATAAGAATAACAAATAATTAAAGAGCAGCAGTAAATAACAATAGCGGGGCTGTATACAAGGGGTACCGGTACAGAGTCAATGTGTCAATGTGCGGGGGCACCGGTGTCGAGGTAATTATGTACATGTAGGTAGAGTTATTAAAGTAGATAATAACAGAGTAGCATCAGCGTGGGGGGGATGCAAAAAGTCTGGGTAGCCATTTGATTAGCTGTTCAGGAGTCTTATGGCTTGGGGGTCGAAGCTGTTCAGAAGCCTCTTGGACCTAGACTTGGCACTCCGGTACCGCTTGCCGTGCGGTACCAGAGAGAACAGTATATGACTAGGGTGGCTGGAGTCTTTGACCATTTTTAGGGCCTTCCTCTGACACCGCCTGGTATAGAGGTCGTGGATGGCAGGAAGCTGTCTAATAGATGTCTTTGGGTGAATCCCCAATTAGCACCCTATTTCCTACGCAGTGCACTACTTTCATAGGGCTCTAATCAACAGTGCTGTTATTTTTTGTTAACAACTAATTGACCAAAGTCGGCTCAATAATTTGAAGCCCTGTACTATATAAACTCAACAAAAAAAGAAACATCCCTTTTTCAGGACCCTGTCTTTCAAAGATAATTCGTAAAAATCCAAATAACTTCACAGATATTCATTGTAAAGGGTTTAAACACTGTTTCTCATGCTTGTTCAACGAACCATAAACAATTAATAAACATGCACCTGTGGAACGGTCGTTAAGACACTAACAGCTTACAGACGGTAGGCAATTAAGGTCACAGTTATGAAAACTTAGGACACTAAAGAGGCCTTTCTACTGACTCTGCAAAACACCAAAAGAAAGATGCCCAGGGTCCCTGCTCATCTGTGTGAACGTGCCTTAGGCACGCTGCAAGGAGGCATGAGGATTGTAGATGTGGCCAGGGCAATAAATTGCCATGTCCGTACTGTGAGACGCCTAAGACAGCGCTACAGGGAGACAGGACGAACATCTGATCGTCCTCGCAGTGGCAGACCACGTGTAACAACACCTGCACAGGATCGGTACATCCGAACATCACACCTGCGGGACAGGTACAGGATGGCAACAACAACTGCCCGAGTTACACCAGGAACGCACAATCCCTCCATCAGTGCTCAGACTGTCCGCAATAGGCTGAGAGAGGCTGGACTGAGGGCTTGTAGGCCTGTTGTAAGGCAGGTCCTCACTAGACATCACCGGCAACAATGTCGCCTATGGGCACAAACCAACCGTCGCTGGACCAGACAGGACTGGCAAAAAGTGCTCTTCACTGACAAATCACGGTTTTGTCTCACCAGGGGTGATGGTCGGATTCATGTTTATTGTCGAAGGAATGAGCGTTACACCGAGGCCTGTACTCTGGAGCGGGATCGATTTGGAGGTGGAGGGTCCGTCATGATCTGGGGCGGTGTGTCAAAGCATCATCCTGAGCTTGTTGTCATTGCAGGCAATCTCAACGCTGTGCGTTACAGGGAAGACATCCTCCTCCCTCATGTGGTACCCTTCCTGCAGGCTCATCCTGACATGACCCTCCAGCATCACAATGCCACCAGCCATACTGCTCGTTCTGTGCGTGATTTCCTGCAAGACAGGAATGTCAGTGTTCTGCCATGGCCAGGGAAGAGCCCGGATCTCAATCCCATTGAGCACGTCTGGGACCTGTTGGATCGGAGGGTGAGGGATAGGGCCATTCCCCCCAGAAATGTCCGGGAACTTGCAGGTGCCTTGGTGGAAGAGTGGGGTAACATCTCACAGCAAGAACTGGCAAATCTGGTGCAGTCCACGAGGAGGAGCTGCACTGCAGTATTTAATGCAGCTGGTGGCCACACCAGATACTGACTGTTACTTTTGATCCCCCCTTTGTTCAAGGACACATTGTTCCATTTCTGTTAGTCACATGTCTGTGGAACTTGTTCAGTTTATGTCTCAGTTGTTGAATCTTGTTATGTTCATACAAATATTTACACATGTTAAGTTTGCTGAAAATAAACGCGTGTGGGGGGCACACAGAGAGAGAGAGTGAAGAGACAGAAGAATGCATGATCGAGAGGGATAGAGAGCAATTTCTTCGTGAGGTAACTATACCTGAAATACATAACCTTAGTGATTTATAGTTGGTATTCCGCAGTCATAAAAGTGTGCCTTATTTACTTTGAAGAACTACTAAAATAGTGCTTTTTTCAGACATCATAGGCAGCAACTCTATAAAGTCATCAAATAAAACAAATGTAATATACACAACAACTGAAATATTTGATTAAAGTAGATGATGGTTAATACTGTAAGTAATAAACAGTAATGGACAGTCACTACCATCATGGGACTTGTATGAATTGTTTAATTCTGTGTTGTTACAGCGTTCAACCCACATAACGCACAGTGCATTTAATGTAAAAAAATTATAATTCTAAACTGAAATAGAAAAACCGAACCGACCTCAAAAAGCCCTAATTGCTCAGCACTACTAATCAAATATAGTACACTACATATGGACTAGGGTACCATTTGACATGCAGATTTCTGTTAGTGAGCAATCACCTGGAGGCAACCTATGGTCATGTTAATCCCATGGAACCACTGAGGTAGATTATTATTAATCTATTGATCCTTTCTCACTCCGTCACAAAGCAGGAGCGGCCAAGCTGTCCACCATGTCTACAGAGGGATGTCAGTCATCATCCCACATCTTTTCACGTCCTCGACCACTACCTGCTATTAGAAACCTGACAACCTCCCTTTATGGTGGATGTAAACATGAATCTAAGTGGCACCACGGACACTCCTACCAGTATCCATGCACACATAACAAACGCATGTACGCAAGCACTCACTCACTCAGTTACCTCACTCACAGGCACGTGCACCCTCCAATTTCCCAGTCTCTCTCTGTCTGAGCTCTGAGAAGGTGAGCAGCATAGTCAATTAGCTAGTGGTGAATGAGCCTCTCATTCAGGCAGGTCTTCACTCAGAGCGCATCGTACTAGAACAGAAGCATCCTTCATTGTTTATTAGCCAGCCTGTGAATCAGACGACATGTCTGGGCCTGAATAACCATTGCTTTGGTAATCGGATGATGAGGCGTAATTAAGAGGGCAGATTTGAGATTAATCAAAGTCTGGTGCCTGAATCACACGGTATGGAGAGAGAGAGAGAGAGAGAGAATGAAAGAAAAAAGAGAGTGAGAAAGAGGGAGACAGAAAGAGAGAGCACAACTCAAGGTAAACGTTGGCAGCAGCCTTGACACACGGAGGAGAGGACTGATAATCTATGACAGCTATCAATGAACTCTCTCAAGAATGTTCTACATGTGTTTGCGTGTGTGAAAATGTGCTGGAGTCTAATCTTTTTATGAGAAGGTAACTATTGACAACACAAGGGAAATAAACTATGACAAAAAGACTGTACTGTTGATTCACCTTTGTCTGTGTATATATATATATATATCGACAGTTTAGAAATATGTCTGAAAACATGACTATGTGTCTCACACCAGCAAGCATAAGAAATAAATAGTCAACTTAAATCCATCTCAATGTGTCTGAGAGAAAGGACAGTAAAGGTGAGTTCAGTGGAATTACCGAGGATCAGTTTTTGATTATCTCTCCCATACATCCATCACATCCGCAATCAGCACAAGCACACACACAGGCAACCATTAGACCAAAACAACTTTTAGCGTCATTGTCACTAAGAAACTGACCGCAACAACCAGATTATCAACATGCTGCTATACATGTAGGATAAAACAGAAAGATTGAAAGTGAAAGGACATGGAAGGACAAATAAACACACACACAAATTCCAGTGACACAGGTACTAATGGCAAGAGCGAGAAAGTGGCCAAAGCCTGGTCAGAAAGCAATGATCAATGGAGAATGATCTTCCGCGAAGATAGAGAGAGAAACATGGAGAAACAGAGAGAGAAAGAAACAGAGAGAGAGAAACAGAGATATAAACAGAGAGAGTGAGAGAGAAACCAGGAGAGATAAACCAGAGAAACAGAGATGAACACAGCGACATCATCAGAGAGAGAGAGTGAAACATAGCTTGTCTCCTACCTCTGCCCATCCCTGTGTGTGATGCTTTCTTCAGTATGGGTTGATAGGGAGTCCTTTCCAAGCCGGCCGGGGCATGGGTCTCTCTTTCCCTGTGGGCAGAGCAGTGAGCAGCCTCTCACAACACAAACATGCAGCTACAGCAACACAGCACAGCTCCAGCTACACAGAGAAGCACAGCACAGGCACTGGAGCCACGGTAGAGGCAGCAACATCCCTGCCTCCCATCCAGCCTGAATTAATCTCTCTCTCTCTCTCTCTCTCTCTTGTTCTCTCTCTCTCTCTTGCTTTCGCTCTCTCTTTCTCTCTCTCTCTCTCTCTCTCTCTCTCTCTCTCTCTCTCTCTCTCTCTCTCTCTCTCTCTCTCTCTCTCTCACACTGTCGTGGATTCTCCCTGGTCATTGCCCTCCCCCTCTCTTCTCTCCCGCTCTCTGCCCTGATGAGTGTTGCTCTGCAGATACTATGTGATTCTCTTCCCAGCCTCTGCAGGGTGACAAAGTCCCTGCACTTTCTTTTCTGACAGCCTGTTTACATTGAGCTGTTCACACTCCCAATCTCTCCATCACCCTCTCTCCTTCCTTCCCTCACTCTCTCTCTTTATATCTCTCTCATCGACACTGTTTTGTGACAGTGCCTCCGACCCCCCCTACCTTGTAAACCAATCGAGCTCATCTCTCTCTTTCTCTGACCCCCCCCCCCCCCCCACACTACCCACCCACACACAACATCCTGTGTGTTAGTTTTATATTACAAAAGTCCAAACATGCCATCAATGTATTGGCCCTCTCTTTCTATCTCTGACTTTTCTATACAGCCATCTCTTTTTACTGCTTTTTGCCAATTAATCTTAAACTGAACGTTTGTTCAGATTCATTAAATAAACTCAGAACCTTTGTAATCCAAACAAAACAAGACCTAAAGTGATACGTTGGCCTGAAAGTATCCGTGGGCAGGCAGGGGGGGCATAATGCCAAGCACCAAGCAGAGCAATAGCAGAGCAGTAGCAGACAGAGAGAACAGCCCTATGCCATGGGTGCTCTGTAGAAGGACATACACAATGCCCTAAGTAAAACCTTGTCCCAATCAGAACGACCCATTGGGCAGGAGCCTATCTCCTGTTTCTGTAGCGTTAGGGAGCTTGATGTACGGGGCTTTAGTAATACCAACGGTCCATTGCTTCATTTGAGAGGCAGACAAAAGGGATAAAAATAGCTCCAGAGTGCTCCGCCCCTCCTGCCTGATCAAAAGCAGACCGTTTTTCTCTGGCTTGTACTTTCTTTTGGGTCTTTATTTTTTGGCAAAAACTGCAATTACAGTACAGCTCTCCTCTGGATCGTTCCACCTCAAAAAGAACAAGAAAGAGGATTTTGACACTCACCATGTCAGATTGTTCTGATATCGTTTCTATTGTCAGAAACAGATAAGATAAGCATTCCTGCAACATTATTTTGTCGAAATATAATTTGATCTCTGGAGAATTTAAGCTAATTGATTGCATCCAAATTGGCCATTTTAATTTATGGGATTCATATAATATTCAAGAAAGATAGTACATAACATCCAATTTGGACCAAACTTTTTTCTGCCAATGATTTAGACATGAGGAATCTAAAGAAATGGTAAAAAGCCATCCCCGGACCCCCCCCCCCACGCCACCCAACAACCAGTATACACAGTAGTATCAGTTCTCTGTGTCTGAGTAGTATGGAGCTGCGGCTCGGAGTACTGTTTCTTCATCTTACTATATGTCATGAATTCCCAGGTACATTTTTTTTTTTGGACCTCTGTTCAGGTAATTTAGTCATTGAAGTTGTTAGGTAAACCTTAGGGGTATTTTTTCACGAGGACACTTAAACAGGCCCCCCTGTGCGGTTGGAATTGCTGTAAATGGTTCCAATTTGTAATTGGTACTCCCTGTTGATTTTAACTGAATCGAGTGCTGCCAATGAGGACAATGGAAATAAACCTCCAGTCTTTGTATCTTCAACCATTTTGTAATATTTGAGCGGCCTGCTACTTTTATGATCTTATAAATTCAAATGAATCAATTATGATTCACTGTTGTGCTGTTCAAGACTCTCTCACGATCCAGCTAACCTGCCGCAGCCTAATGAGGGTGTGTGGGTGTGTGTTTGCAGCTCGGTGGTTGACGACCTTTAACTGTCTAACCGTCTTGGGAAGGTGTCCTTTTGGGAGGCGTGGCTGACAGTGTGGTTTTCTCAGAATGCTACATAACTGTCACCGCACTAAGCAGAGACCACCTGCCTCCCCCGCAACACCCACTCTAAAGCACAACACACGGCTGCTCTGGGGAGCTCACATGGGCTGCGTCACAAATGGCACCCTATTCTGCACTAAAGCACAATATAGGGAATAGGGTGTCAAAACCAACTACTGTTTGGGTTGAGGTCTAGAACAAGAACCGGATAAACAGAACTGATGTACTATACATATAAGAAAATAAATATACAGCTGTAAAACGTATATACAGACATATGTGACAATGGATATATGTATTGGGAAATATTTGTGTGTGTGTGTGTTCCCTGTGGATGTTGTCCATAATAGTGGCTGTTTGACGTAGTTGAGACAGGGCTCTGCAGGGCATCTCTCTGTAACATGCTGTTTCACTTCCTGCCGGGTTCCTATTCTTAAGTCTCTCTTCTTTATTTCCAGTGTGTAACACGGACAACATCACAAACCAGAAACCACACAGTTTCATTTAACAATGAATATTGTTTCTGTTTTCTAAGTCACACTTGACAACAAAGTGCATGCTGCGGAGTAGCAGACTGGTGGTTATGACCAGTCTGATTCATTGTGCAGTCAGTGTGGTGATACTCGTAAAGGATCAGTAGTTGGGAAAGGAACCTGCAGCTGTTGTAACAGGGCTTGTGTGTCCCTACACCAGGGCTTGTGTGTCCCTACACCAGGGCTTGTGGGTCCCTACACCAGGGCTTGTGGGTCCCTACACCAGGGCTTGTGGGTCCCTACACCAGGGCTTGTGTGTCCCTACACCAGGGCTTGTGTGTCCCTACACCAGGGCTTGTGTGTCCCTACACCAGGGCTTGTGGGTCCCTACACCAGGGCTTGTGTGTCCCTACACCAGGGCTTGTGTGTCCCTACACCAGGGCTTGTGGGTCCCTACACCAGGGCTCTCCAACCCTGAACCTGGAGAGCTACCCTCTTGTAGGTTTTTAGCTCCAACCCTGAACCTGGAGAGCTACCCTCTTGTAGGTTTTTAGCTCCAACCCTGAACCTGGAGAGCTACCCTCTTGTAGGTTTTTAGCTCCAACCCTGAACCTGGAGAGCTACCCTCTTGTAGGTTTTTAGCTCCAACCCTGAACCTGGAGAGCTAACCTCTTGTATGTTTTTAGCTCCAACCCTGAACCTGGAGAGTTACACTCTTGTAGGTTTTTAGCTCCAACCCTGAACCTGGAGAGCTACCCTCTTGTAGGTTTTTAGCTCCAACCCTGAACCTGGAGAGCTACCCTCTTGTATGTTTTTAGCTCCAACCCTGAACCTGGAGAGCTACCCTCTTGTAGGTTTTTAGCTCCAACCCTGAACCTGGAGAGTTACCCTCTTGTAGGTTTTTAGCTCCAACCCTGAACCTGGAGAGCTACCCTCTTGTAGGTTTTTAGCTCCAACCCTGAACCTGGAGAGCTACCCTCTTGTAGGTTTTTAGCTTATTAGAATCAGGTGCGCTAGATTAGGGTTGGTGTGAAAACCTACAGGACGGTGGCTCTCCAGAAACAGGGTTGGAGAACAGTGCTCTATACACCATCCCTATGTTCCCTATACATCCTGTTGATCTATGGCCTTGTGCTTCTTCCTGCACAGTGAATGTCATATCTTGTGTGTGGATTTGCATGTTTTATCCTATGTGTGTGTTTATGTAAAGTATGCACATACATACAGAATATGCGTGCGTTGCAAATTTGCATGCGTGTATCCGTGCAGTTAAGGGGGGTTTGACTGTGACAGAGACCTCTAGTAATCCCAGTGACACACGGTAGAACAGCATGGTTCCCTGACAGCTCTGAGTGGACCACAGAGAGACCTGGAGGAGGAGGGTTCAATCAGACGGTCAAGTGTAGGTCATCTAAATCAAGGTTTCCCAAACTCTGTCCTGGGGCTCCCCCTGGGTGCACGTTTTGGTTGTTGCCTTAGCACTAAACAGGGGATTCAAATAACCAACTCATCATCAAGCTTTGATTATTTGAATCAGCTGTGTAGTGCTAGGAATAAAAAACCCTGGCCTAAAACTCCCATGGGCTGGTAGATGTGAGAATGCACCATCTAGCGAAAAGTGGCCATATTAGAATTGGTACATTTAGTGTGTACAGGGAGACAGGGATGCTTTTGTTTGTACAGTAGTTGTGGGTTTGTGCATTCTTATCGTATTATTGCTTAGTTCTACACGGTGAAATCAAGTAAAAACTGAAAAACAATGCATTTAAATAAAAGGACTACAGTGGACGGTGTGTTAGGCTAGGTTGAAGAGTGATATTGCCACTATGGTGCATCTGTAATAATGCAGGAATGCTGTTTGAAGACAAGGTTTCCGGTTCAGGGTACTTACTAACTGACAAAAATGGCGCAGCACAATGAAACAGGAACAGATATTAAATTGCTTGTATGGTCGGTGAGTAAGGTTAAGAGGTGGTTCTGGAGGATAGAAAGGGCAGACATAACATATTAGCATACATTACTGAACACTGCCATAACTAACAACTGGATTATATAAAGTAGGCTTCACAGGAATTAGAGTACTCATTTAATATCTATGGCAACATCATATAGTAATACACAAGCTATGATAAACATAGGATATTACATGCTGCACTGTAGAAAATGTACTAGGCCAATGCAGACATTAGGTCAAACTATGAGCTGACGAACATAAATGTACACAGGTTATATATTACAACTACACAATACAAGGTACTTCATTTAGTCAGTTCACGCACAACAAAAGGTAAGGAATTGGGCCGCCCATGCCACCATAAACGCTGAACATACACTGACGTTAAACAAGCTGCTTAGTTATATACCAGAGGAGAGGAATGGTGATTAGCAGAGTAAGTTCTGGTGCTGTGAATGGAGAGTCTATAGATGGTTGGTTGTTTAGCAAACAAACTGAAGTGTGCACAATTATTGGTCAAAACAGACAGGGTGGGCTTAGATTGTTGACAACATGTAAACTATATTTAGTCTCCAAATGTTTATTGAAAACATATACATTTGGGCAATGAGCACTTGTTGTCTCTCAAATAATGTTGGTTAGCTAGTTAGCAAATGTTTTTCCATATTAGCATAGACATGACATGAGTCAAAACACTTTCAAACAACACATGGTATCAAGAACATTATAAAATGAGCTGAAACGAGTCACTTAGGATTCCCCACATGGCAGCTTCTTGTCATTGTTGCTATCTGTCCCACTGGGCACAGATGTCAATTCAGTGTCTATTCCATGTTGGGTCAATGCAATATCATTGAAATGACGTGGAAACAACGTTGATTCAACCAGTGTGTGCCCAGTGGGATCTGACTATTCAGAATCATAACACCACGCGACTTTCTGCCTTATCAATGCATGAGCATCATTTTCCTGAAGTTGTCAGCCAACCCGTCTATGCGTGCAGCAATACGTGTATCCCCCACCAGAGTAGGCCCGTGCCTCTGCCTGTGATAACGCATGAGTCTCCTAGCAGAATGACGAGCCAGTCTGCCCCCAGCCATGCAGATACATTGTAGATCCATATCTGGCATATCAAGCAGCCAGGGCCCGGGACGCCCCATGGGAACAGGACAGCTAGAAAGACAGGAAGCTACGCTAGGGGGTCATAAAACTGTGTGTGTGTGTGTGTGTGTGTGTGTGTGTGTGTGTGTGTGTGTGTGTGTGTGTGTGTGTGTGTGTGTGTGTGTGTGTGTGTGTGTGTGTGTGTGTGTGTGTGTGTGTGTGCATGGCTCTAGCTGACATCTGTGACACTAATTATATTGGCTATAGGGAATCCTGTGTCCCTGGGGAGGATGTACACACACACACAGCAACACACACACACACAGCCTACCCTACACTAATGAGAAGACATAGCGCTTTTCCAAGTATAAGTGTCATGCAGGACTCTCCAGGAAGGCCTGCTTAGCCAAGTCCCATCTCCTTCCTTCCATAGATATGGTAGCTAGTGCCTCATAATAAATACTATTAAAATATATTCCTTCTAATAACTCTGTGTCTTTATTATAGATCAATAGCCCTATCCTGCCAACCTTCCTGAATACCTCTTAATAATTAAACATCCAAGTTTAAATTATTACATCTTTAATAGAAAATGCAATTGGTTCGATATTGCAGAGGTTGTCAAGACTCAAGATAAAGCATCTGGAGGGGCAACTGTAAAGCTTTATGATTGGTTTAACTGGTGTTGCTGACACTTGGTTCACTACTTTATAATGTGCATAACAAAAACATCACATGTAACAAAACAGTCAAGTAACACCCACATTTGCATGTGGCACTCCTTATCAGATTGGTGAGATCACCCATTCTGCTTAAGATTTTATCACTGTTTGTGTGGGTAGTCCAATGTAAAAATAACCCAATGAGGGATTTCCATTTACAGTTCCATAGATAACCATTGTTTAGCTGGTAATGTAATAAAGCATAGTGTTGGGCCTTGATTAGTTACAGTAGGTTAAATCATATCAATGCTTTTTCCACAGATCCTAGTATTGTTTTTACTAACACCTTGGCTGCAACAGCAGCTGAGAGTCCATCCAGACCATCCAGGGAGTTTGCTCCTCTCTTAATCACCTCTGTTGGGGGTTTGTGGGTTGTGTATATTTGCATGGAGTGACTGAACTGAAGATGCTTCTGTTTATTGAGAGGCCGGTGTTGTGGAGGTGGAAAGAGAAACAGAGTTTGAGTGTAGGGGGAGGGGTAGGGAGGGGGGAGAACAGAGGGAGAGAGGGGGGGGGGGGGCAGTTCTTAGAAGGCTGCTACCTCATCTGTAGCAGGTGCAACACTTGTACTACACAGCATTTTTGTCTCTTTCCACCCCCGTTGTATCATGCAGTCTTCATGTAGTTTTTTTATCTGCTCCTGAAACACACTTTTGAATTAATGCGTTAAGCTGCACCTGGCTATTCAAGAACAAAATTGAAGAGGGCAGTCCTGCAACACAACCACAGCCAGGCAGATAAGAATAGACTGAAGGGAAGTATTCAACCAGACTACCTCCTGAATGCACTGAATTGAAATGGGATTGACATTCAACATGTTATGACAGTGGGTACTTCCTCAAATTTGACATTCAAATCAGCCCACTTCATTTTCATTTTACATGCACACAATACAAAACATACCCGTTCCTCAGGACACCCTTAACATGCACAAACAATGCTTAGATAGAGGGGAGAGAGAGAGAGAGGGGGAGACTTGGAGAGAAAGAGGGAGGGAGAGAGAGAGGGGGGGGGAGAGATAGGAGATAGTGGTGTTAGTGTAACTTAACTAACGTTCGGGAGGAAAGACCACACCTGAAACAATTTACAACTTCTCCTGTCTCAACAATCAATGGCTGCATATATAGCCTACTCACCCTTTCCAGTTCCTGTTATCATAATCTGTTGTTGCATTTCACATCCCCCCACCATCCCTGTCTCCTCCCTTCTCCTCTGCCCTTCTCCCTGATTTTCCAGGATCCATAAGGGGGATTAACTTCGGATGGGGCCACAGTGTCTCCTGACCGCTCCTGTCTCAGCCTCCAGTATTTATGCTGCAGTAGTTTATGTGTCGGGGGGCTAGGGTCAGTTGGTTATACCTGGAGTACTTCTCCTGTCTTATCCAGTGTCCTGTGTGAATTTAAGTATGCTCTCTCTAATTCTCTCGTTCTCTCTTTCTTTCTCTCTCTCGGAGGACCTGAGCCCTAGGACCATACGTCAGGACTACCGGGCATGATGACTCCTTGCTGTCCCCAGTCCGCCTGGCCTTGCTCCTATTCCAGTTTCAACTGTTCTGCCTGCGGTTACGGAACCCCTACCTGTCCCAGACATGCTGTTTTCAACTCTTAATGATCGGCTATGAAAAGCCAACTGACATTTATTCCTGATTATTATTTGACCATGCTTGTCATTTATGAACATTTTGAAAATCTTGGCTCTCTCTAATTTTCTCCTTCTCTCTTTCTTTCTCTCTCTCGGAGGACCTGAGCCCTAGGACCATACGTCAGGACTACCGGGCATGATGACTCCTTGCTGTCCCCAGTCCACCTGGCCTTGCTGCTATTCCAGTTTCAACTGTTCTGCCTGCGGTTATGGAACCGCCACCTGTCCCAGACCTGCTGTTTTCAACTCTTAATGATCGGCTATGAAAAGCCAACTGAAAATTATTCATGATTATTATTTGACCATGCTTGTCACTTATGAACATTTTGAACATCTTGGCATAGTTCTGTTATAATCTCCACCCGGCACAGCCAGAAGAGGACTGGCCACCCCTCATAGCCTGGTTCCTCTCTAGGTTTCTTCCTAGGTTTTGGCCTTTCTAGGGAGTTTTTCCTAGCCACCGTGCTTCTACACCTGCATTGCTTGCTGTTTGGGGTTTTAGGCTGGGTTTCTGTACAGCACTTCGAGATATTAGCTGATGTACGAAGGGCTATATAAAATAAACTTGATTGATTAACTGCGCCAAGAAGCAGAAACCACCAGGACTCCCACCCTAACACTCAGTCTTCAGCTCCCCTTCCCGATCCTGGGACGACCAAGAAAGCATCCACCCAATCCATCAAGCTCCACCAGCCATCCTGAACCATCAAGCTCCACCAGCCATCCTGAACCACGCTGCCTCAACAATCCTGAATTATCACGCTGCTTCAACCATCCTGAACCATCACGTTGCCTCAACCATCCTGAACTATTACGCTGTCGCAACCATCCTCAACCATCACGCTCCCGCAACCATCCTGATCACGTTGCCACAACCATCCCGAACGGTCACGCTTCTTCAACCATCCTGAAGCATCACGCTGCCTCAACCATCCTGAACCATCACGTTGCCACAACCATCCTGAACCATCCAGAGTCTTCCTTTCCATCCTGTAACATCACATCTGACGACACCTATCAAGACTCTTCCATTCTGCAATCACCTAACACCTAGCACCTAGCAGGTTGAGAGCTTCAAGTTCCTTGGCGTCCTAAACTAACATGGTCCAAGCATACCAAGACAGTCATGAAGAGGGCACGACAAAACCTATTCCCCCTCAGGAAACTGAAAAGATTTGGCATGTGTCCTCAGATCCTCAAAAGGTTTACAGCTGCACCATCGAGAGCATCCTGACGGGCTGCATCACTGCCCGACCGCAAGACACTACTGCGTAGGACCCAGTACATCACCGGGGCCAAGCTTCCTGCCATCCAGGACTTCTATACCAGGCGGTGTCAGAGGAAGGCTCTAAAAATTGTCAAAGACTCCAGCCACCCTAGTCATAGACTGTTCTCTCTGCTACCACACGGCAAGCGGTACAGGAGCACCAAGTCTAGGTCGAAGAGGCTTCTAAACAGTTTCTACCCCCAGGCAATAAGACTCCTGAACAGCTGATCAAATGGCTATCCAGACTATTTGCATTGCCCCCCCCCCCCCCCCACGCTGCTGCTACTCTCTGTTATTATCTATACATAGCCACTTTAATAACTCTACCTACATGTACATAATTACCTCAATTACCTCGACACCGGTGCCCCCTAACATTGACACAATGACTCTGTACCGGTACCCCCTGCATATAGCCCCACTATGTACCGATACCCCCCCTCCCTCCAGATAGGGTGTAAAAGGTCCAGAACGGCAGGCAGTCTCAGGGTCAGAGCAGGCAGGGGTCAATAATCCAGTGTGCCGTGGCAAGGTGCAGAACGGCAGGCAGGCTCAGGCTCAGGGAAGGCAGAATGGTCAAAACCAGGAAAAACTAGAAAAAATAAACTAGAACATACAGGAGAAAGAGGAAAAACGCTGGTAGACTAAACTAACTGGCAACAGACAAACAGAGATCACAGGTATAAATACACTGGGTATAATGGGGAATATTGGCGACACCTGGAGGGCGGTGGAGACAAGTGCAAAGACAGGTGAAACAGATCAGGGTGTGACTGTAGCTCCCCTCTAGCGGCGTCACCTGGCATCCGACCTGGGCGCATACCTGGTTTACTGGGGTGCCGGCGTTGGAAATCCGCGATGAGGCCTGGGTCCAGGATGTCCCTAGTGGGGACCCATCACCTCTCCTCCGGGTCATAACCGTCCCAGTCAACCAGGTACTGGAACACATTGCCCCGAGGTTGAACCTTCAGGAGACGCCTCACCATGTACACCAGTTGGCCGTCAATAAGACAGGGGAGAGAGGTGGGCCTGGAAACAGGAGACAAAGGGCTGTGAGACATGGGTTTAATTCTGGAAACATTAAAGTGGGATGTATATGGATTGTACGGGGCAATAGAAGAAGAACAGCAGAGGGGCTAATGACCTTGGAGATGGGGAAAGGGCCAATAAACCAGGGGGCGAATTTGCGGTAGATCCAGTTGTCGTCGATACCTGGAGGTGGTCTTGAGGAGGGCCGGCCGTGCTCTCTTCCAGGTACGACGACAGCGGCGGACAAACATCTTGACTGAAGGTATGCCGACCTCTTCCTCCTGCTCAGGGAAGAGCGGGGGCTGATACCACAGGGAACACTCAAAGGGTGATAGACCCGTGACTGAGCAAGGAAGGGTGTTGTGGGTGTTTTCGACTCACACTAGTTGCTGTTTCCAGGTGGTGGCGTTGGCGGAGACCAGGCAGCACAGAGTCGTCTCCAGGTCTTGGTTGGTCGGAGACCATGTCCACTGGCAGTCCATGGATCTGGAAGACGTGCTGCACCATGAGCTGGGCCGTGTCTTTGGCAGAGGGATTGAAAAACCGATCCATTATGGTCAGGATGGCATTGTTGCCATCAGACAGGGGGAGAACCGTGACAAAGTCCAGGGATATGTCAGACCAGGGGCGGTGAGGGACAGGCAGAGGTTGAAGGAGACCAGCCAGAGCTTGCCGAGGAGTCTTGTTTTGTGCACAGATCGTGGAACCATGTTAGGCCACCAAAAACATTGGCGCACAAAGGCCAGGGTCCGCCGGGAGCCACGGTGGCAGGCAAGCATGGAGGAGTGGGCCCACTCCAGGACCGAGGAGCGGACCACGTCAGGAACGAACATCCGGTTATCCGGTTATCTGGTGCCAATGCCTCCACTCCTCCAACTCCATCTTCACCGCGAGAATCTCACGATTCCCCACATCGTAGTTCCTCTCCGTGGCGTTGAGCCGGTGGGAGAAGAAGGTGCAGAGATGTAACTTGAGGTGCAGGGCAGAACGCTGGGACAGGACAGCCCCCAAGCATCAGCCTCCACCACAAACTGGCGGAACAGGTCAGGATGAACCAAGATGGGAGCTGTGGTGAAGTGGTGTTTGAGATCCTGGAATACCCGGTCAGCAGCTGAGGACCACGTGAACGGAAACTTAGGGGAGGTGAGTGCAGACAAGGGGGAAACGAGGGTGCTGTAACCACAGATAAATCGGCGATAAAAGTTTGCGAATCCCAGGAAACATTGCAGCTGCACCCTGGAAGTAGCCTGGGGCCAATCCAGCACCGCTCTCACCTTTCCAGGATTAATCTGTACACTCCTTGCAGCGATGATGTAACCAAGAAAGGAGATGGTGGAGCAATGGAATTCACACTTCTCTGCTTTAACAAAAAGCTGGTTCTCCAGGAGGCGTTGGAGAACCTGTCGGACGTGGAGCATGTGTTCTTGGGTGGAGAGGGAGAAGACGAGGATGTCATTGAGGTAGACGTAGATGAACCGGTTGAATATGTCGCAGAGAACATCATTATGCGGAGCCTGGAACACAGCAGGGGCATTGGTAAGGCCAAATGGCATGACCAGATGCTCGTAGTGACCACTGGCCATGTTGAAGGTAGTCTTCCACTTGTCTCCTTCCCGTATCCGCACCAGATGGTAGGCATTCCGTAGGTCCAGCTTGGAGAACACGGTAGACCCCTGGAGCAGCTCGAAGGCCGAGGAGATGAGGGGTAGCGGGTAGTGGTTCTTAACTGTGATGTCATCGAGGCCTCAGGATTCGATTTTGGATTTGGAGCCAAGAGAATCCCAATACCACGGGAACCTGAGGAGACTTAATAAGCATGAACTGTATAGCCTCGCTGTGGTTCCCTGACACTCGCAGGTTGATGGGGGTGGTATTGTGGGTGACCCTGCCTATAGAGCGACCGTCCAGTGCTCTTACATCCATGGGAATGGAGAGGGACTGAGTGGGGATACCAAGCTCTGACACCAGGGTAGTGTCCATAAAACTGAGAGATTTTACCCGGAGAGATTTTGACTGGTTCCCCCACAGCAGGATGGCATGGAGAGGGATGTGAGTGAGGGGACAAGGAAAGATCTCTGTATGGCCCAACTGAGTACCCGCTCCTACCAGTGAGCCTGGTCTTTTAGTGGACAGGTATGGCAATGAAATGACCAGTAGTCCCGCAATACAGACAGCTCTTTATGTTAAGCCTGCGTAAACGTTCAGCTGGAGACAACCTAGCTCTGCCTAGTTGCATCGGCTTGGGAAGAGGCGAATCGGCAGACTTCGGAGACTCTCGGGGAAACTCAGGTAGCCTTGGATTCTCTTGGAAACATAGACTTCGGGGACTTCCGGGATGCCTTTGAGGCGAGGTGGAATCCTTTGCCAGGCGAGTGGGACCGTAATCGGACCTCCTCTCCTTCCTAAGTTCCCGTAGCTGCCCATAGATCCGGATGGTCAGGGAGATGAGCATGTCGAGATCAGTCGGCAGTTCCCGGGCTGCAAGCTTGTCCTTAACTTCCTCCGATAATCCGTGCAGGAATGTGTCAAACAGAGATTCCAGGTTCCAGGCACTCTTGGCAACCAGCGTGCAGAAATCCACAGCATATTCTGCCACACTGCAGGAGTCTTGCCGAAGCTGGAGTAACTTCTGGGCAGCATCTCTCCCAGACAACGGAGAATCAGAAAAACCTTCTTCATCTCCGCCACAAAATCCTCCAGACTGAAGCACACGGCAGACTGTTGTTCCCACACCGCCGTAGCCCAGGCGAGAGCCCTCCCGGACATCAGCATGATGAGGTACCCTATCTTCGAGCAGTCTGAGGAGGAGCAGGGCTGCAACTCGAAGATGATGGACCACTGAGAGAGAAATGCCCGACATGTTCCCGACTCTCCAGCGAAGCTTTCCGAGGGAGGTAAGCAGGATTCTCTGGAAGCAAGGCTGGCCGGGAGAGACGCTCAGCTAACAGCCGGGTTACTGAGGGGCTGGGAGGTTACTTTCGTGGTAGGCTGCCTAACAGAGAACCCACGGAATTGCTCCAACAATGTATTCAATGCGCGGTCATGGCGTTCTGCTAAGGTTTGGAAACCTTCCATAAGACCATGAAGCAACTCCTCGTGCCTTCCAATGGTATCTCCTTGGGAGGAGACGGCATTGCGGAGCTGGTCTGAGTCTGCTGGGTCCATCATTGCCAGTTCGTACTATCAGGAAAAGACCTAGATGCAGACAGTTTGAATAATGGATGTTTATTATATTAACAGGGGGCAGGCAAAGGACAGGTCAAGGGCAGGCAGGGCTTGGTAGTACAGGGCAGAGTCTATAACGGCAGGCAGGCTCAGGGTTGGGGGCAGGCAGAGGTCAGTGATCCAGGGCAGTGGCAAAAGGTACAGAACGGCAAGCAGGCTCAGGGTCAGGGCAGGCAGAATGATCAAACCCGGGATAACTAGAAAACAGGAGCTCAAGAAAACAGAAAGTCCAAATGTGAGACTTTTGGTTCCAACCGCAGTGTCTTTGTGAGACGCAGAGTAGGTGAACGGATGATTTCTGCACATGTAGTTTCCACCGTGAAGCATGGAGGAGGAGATGTGATGTTGTGGGGGTGCTTTGCTGGTGACACTGTCAGTGATTTATTTAGAATTCAAGGAACATTTAACTTTTTATGGCTGCAGGGGCAGTATTGAGTAACCAGATAAAAGGTGCCCATTTCAAACGGCCTCGTACTCAATTCTTGCTCGTACAATATGCATATTATTATTACTATTGGATAGAAAACACTCTCTAGTTTCTAAAACCGTTTGAATTATATCTGTGAGTCAAACAGAACTCATTTGGCACAAACTTCCTGACCAGGAAGTGGAAAGTCTGAAATCGATGCTCTGTTCTACTTCCTGCCTATACATGGGCATGATACGTAAGAGTATACGTGCACTTCATAGACCTTCCCCTGGATGTCAAGAGGCTGTGAGAGAAGAAATTTCGTGTTTATCTTGGTCTGAATTGGAATACAAGCTCTTTGTATGACGTGTCCCTCATTTCCGGTACTCTTGGGAGCGCGAGGTGGACAGTGGGATTGCCTTCTGTTTAGCTGCCGTTATGGACGACTACTATCTCCGGCTCTGATTTTATTTGATACATGTGACCATATCATCATAAAGTATGTTTTTTCAATATAGTTTAATCAGATTATTGAAATTTTTTCGGGAGTTTTGCCGTGTTCCGTTCTCTGACTTTGTTGACGATGGAGAGATCCGTGCCACTTGGCTAGTGCGCGTGCTAAATGAAGAGGGAAAGTTGCCGTTCTAAATCCAAACAACGACTGTTCTGGACAAAGGACACCTTGTCCAACATTCTGATGGAAGATCAGCAAAAGTAAGAAACATTTTATGATGCTATTTCATATATCTGTCGTAGATGTGAACTGGTCGTCGGCGCCCAAGTGTTTCTGGCTATTGTGCTAAGCTAATATAACGCTACATTTTGTTTTCGCTGTAAAACACTTAATAAATCGGAAATATTGGCTGGAATCACAAGATACCTGTCTTTCATTTGCTGTACACTATGTATTTTTCAGAAATGTTTTATGATGAGTAATTAGGTATTTGACGTTGGTGTCTGTAAGTTTTATGGCTGCTTTCGGTGCAATTTCTGATTGTAGCTGCAATGTAAACTATGATTTATACCTGAAATATGCACATTTTTCTAACAAAACATATGCTATACAATAAATATGTTATCAGACTGTCATCTGATGAAGTTGTTTCTTGGTTAGTGGCTATTTATATCTTTATTTGGTCGAATTTGTGATAGCTACTGATGGAGTAAAAAACTGGTGGAGTAAAAAAAGTGGTGTCTTTTGCTAACGTGGTTAGCTAATAGATTTACATATTGTGTCTTCCCTGTAAAACATTTTAAAAATCGGACATGTTGGCTGGATTCACAAGATGTGTACCTTTCATATGCTGTATTGGACTTGTTAATGTGTGAAAGTTAAATATTTTAAAAATATATTTTAAATATATTTTGAATTTCGCGCCCTGCACTTGAGCTGGCTGTTGTCATAAGTGTACCGACGTCGGGCTTGCAGCCATAAGAAGTTAACGAGCATGTATACCACAGCATTCTGCAGCGATACGCCATCCCACCTGGTTTGCACTTAGTGGGACTATCATTTGTTTTTCAACAGGACAATGACCCAACACTCCTCCAGGCTCTGTAATGGTTATTGACCAAGAAGGGGAGTGACCTGCCTGACCATTCTTCCTGCCCTGACCTCGAGCCTGCCTAACGCCTTGTACTGTTTGGACTCGGACCTGATTATTGAACCCTTGCCTGTCTTGACCTCAAGACTGTCTAACACCCTGGACTGTTTGGACTCTGACCTGGTTTATGAGCTCTTGTCTGTACCCGGCCTGCCTTTAGCCAACCCCTTGTGTAATATAAATATCGGAGCTCAACCATCTGCCTCCTGTGTCTGCGTATGGGTCTCGCCTTGTGCCCTTATAGCGGCTACTTTGTTTAACACTATTTTTGGCTTCTACATGATTCCATATGTGTTATTTCAGAGTGTTGATGTCTTCGCTATTATTCTACAATGTAGAAAATAGGAAAAATAAAGAAAAACCCTTGAATGAGTAGGTGTGTCTAAACTTTTGACTGTAACGTTGCAGTTATTGATACAACCCTGTGCGCCTGGCAGCTACTAACATACCCTGTTCAAAGGCACTTAAATATTTTGACTTGGCCATTCAACCTCTGAATGGCACACATACACAATCTATGTCTCACTTGTCTCCTCCCCTTCATCTACACGGATGTGGATTTAACAAGTGACATCAATAAGGGATCATAGCTTTCGCCTGGATTCACCTGGTCAGTCTTTGTCATGGAAAGAGCAGATGTTGTTCATGTTTTGTATACCCAGTGTATAGACATGATTATTTTATTTTGCTACAGCAAATACAGTATCTTATAAGCCCATGTGGGCTGGGCATCCTGAAGATGCATGACACTTTAATAATAAAATTAATAAAATCAATCAATCATATACCAGGACTCACGTTGCAGGGAAAAAAATACGGTGAGACGTAATGGACGATGAACTGTCTGGTTTAATGTCCAAATTAATGGTAGCCAAACAAGCGTGACATCATTGGTTAGAAAGGCATCCTAGGAAAATGTTATTGCATTTCCACTTACAATTATTGATGTATTCCTGCTGCCCCCTAATAAATATGCACCCTGTCTGTCCAGCCCTCCCATTACAGTATATATGGCCATAATGTGATTACCATGCTTCCAATGCTCGTTATGGAGGCCACTTGATTACCAATTGAAAGGGAGGTGGGAAAACAAGAGAAATTCAGCCCAAATAACCCACTTGTTTTGTTTTTCCAATTCTTCATATTGGCATGACTTCTAATATTAATAATGTTAGAGAGAGATGAAGAGGAAGACAGCAAAATCTGAATCTCATTTTAATCACCTTACTATTTATCAATGACGTGGTAGCCATCCCATCGGTGATGTTTTGGTTTCCTCACTGGAGAGGGGAGGGATAGAAGGGAAGAGGGGGAGGAGGGAGAGGAAATGGGGTGGGAGGAGGAAGAGGAAACGGAGGGGGAGGAGGGGAAGTCACAATGCCCACCTTTGTCCAACCTGACAACCTGGCTGGATGACATCAGCAACCTACCATAACCATAACAACGGTAATCTCCCCGGATTTGGCGGAGCAGGGATGGAGGAGGCCAACATTCTGGCAAACATCTCTGTGGACGGACACTTGCATAACGATGCGATAGTGTTGCACGTCTATAAAACAAGGAAAATATTAAAACCATGACGAACGCTAATCAAACATCACAGTAGATTAATGGATGGACATATTAACATTATACAGCTATTATGTACACAACATATTGCCCACAATATACACATACATAAAAGCTTCATGGTATAGGAAAGGTTTATAAAGGAATAACAGTTTCATGATAAAAAAATAATATTTCATAATATTTGAACATGGCTGCAGATGGTCTTTAAAACACACTGTGTGACAGAAGAGACACATGCACTCAAGCTAAAGTGTAATTTAATTTCTCTGTCTTTTTATGAGCCATCTGGTCAGCCTGGTAAACAGCAGTCATTAAAAACCCCATCAAGCAGTTTACCAAATTACATAAACACCCTTGCACCATGATCGGGCTGCCTTGCCAGCCAATCAACATCAAGTAAACATGATGGCATTTGGATAATCACTTCCAGAAGAAGGGTAGATACATGATCAATTGCTATTTTTTACAATAATTATTTTACATTTTGATTCTAATCATGAATTTATGAAACCATTGATAATCCCAGCAGTGGAGTAAAGTACACAATTTCAAGCCAGCAGTATATGTGTCACGACTTCCGCCGAAGTCGGCCCCTCTCCTTGTTCGGGCGGCGTTCGGCGGTCGACGTCACCGGCTTTCTAGCTATCGCTGCTCCATTTTTCATTGTTCCATTTGTTTTGTCTTGTTCCCTGCACACCTGGTTTTCATTCCCTAATCACACTGCATGTATTTATTTCTTCTTTCTTTCTCTGTTCCCCTCCATGTCTTTGTGTGAAATAGTTTATTGTTATGTGGTTATTGTGACGCGCCAGGCTATGTTGGTTTTGACGCAGGCTATGAGGTTTTGATGCAGTTCACTCCAGCCTGAATAAAGTGTGCGCCTGTTCACAACATTCTGCTCTCCTGCACCTGACTGCGCCACCAGTACACACACCCTTGACAATATGGCTGTAAAATGTTGATTTCATGCCAATATTATTTTACAGCTATATAAAAACTAAAAGGCAAAAATCACTCTACTTGGGATTTGAACCAAACACCCACTGGAGCCATTACTCTGCAGTGGCAATCATGCTAAAATGTAAATGACCAGAATGGATGACACATAAAAGAAAGTTTATCCTAAAGAATTCCTCCACAAATGTTTCTTAAAACCTCTCTTGGGTACGTAGGACGGTAGCGTCCCACCTCGTCAACAGCCAGTGAAACTGCAGGGCGCCAAATTCAAAACAACAGAAATCCCATAATTAAAATTCCTCAAACATACATGTATTTTACACCATTTTAAAGATAAACTTGTTGTAAATCCAGCCACAGTGTCCGATTTCAAAAAGGCTTTACGGCGAAAGCTAACCAAACGATTATGTTAGGTCAGAGCCAAGTCACATAAAAACACAGCCATTTTTCCAGCCAAAGAGAGGAGTCACAAAAAGCAGAAATATAGATAAAATTAATCACTAACCTTTGATGATCTTCATCAGATGACACTCATAGGACTTCATGTTACACAATACATATATGTTTTGTTCGGTAAAGTTCATATTTATATCCAAAAATCTGAGTTTACATTGACGCGTTATGTTCAGTAGTTCCAAAACATCCGGTGATTTTGCAGAGAGCCACATCAATTTACAGAAAAACTCATAATAAACATTAATAAAAGATACAACTGTTATGCATGGAATTTTAGATCCACTTCTCCTTAATGTAACCGCTGTGTCAGATTTTTTTTTAAACATTACGGAAAAAGCACACCATGCAATAATCTGAGTACGGCGCTCAGATGACAAATCAAGCCAAACAGATATCCGCCATGTTGGAGTCAACAGAAGTCAGAAATAGCATTATAAATATTCACTTACCTTTGATGCTCTTCATCAGAATGCACTCCCAGGAATCCAAGTTCCACAATAAATGTTTGTTTTGTTCGATAATGTCCATCATTTATGTCCAAATAGCTCCTTGTTGTTCTCGCGTTCAGTACACAATCCAAACTCACGACGCATGTGCAAGTCCAGCGGAAAGTACGGACGAAATGTCCAAAAAGTTATATTACAGTCCGTAGAAACATGTCAAACGAAGTATAGAATCAATCTTTAGGATGTTTTTAACATAAATCTTCAATAATGTTCCAACCGGAGATTTCCTTTGTCTGTAGAATTGCAATGGAACAGAGCTCGCTCTCATGTGAACGCGCGAGACTGAGCTCGTGGCTCTCTGGCAGACCTCTGACTCATTCCCCTCTCATTCGCCCCCACTTCACAGTAGAAGCATCAAACAAGGTTCTAAAGACTGTTGACATATAGTGGAAGCCTTAGGAAGTGCAACATGACCAATATCCCACTGTATCTTCAATAGGGAATGAGTTGAAAAACGACCAACCTCAGATTTCCCACTTCCTGGTTGGATTTTTTCTCAGGTTTTTGCCTGCCATATGAGTTATGTTATACTCACAGACATCATTCAAACAGTTTTAGAAACTTCAGAGTGTTTTCTAATAATACTAATAATATGCATATTCTGGCTTATATGGCTGTGTAGCAGGCAGTTTACTCTGGGAACGCTTTTGATCCGGACGTGAAAATACTGCCCCCTACCCCAAAGAAGTTAAATTAATCACTATGAGGCGAATGACAGATGCGGTGTGTACTGTGTAGGCTATGCTATGTGTGGGAAACCTTGGCACTGCTCTGCCAGCCTGTCTCCCTCCTGGATCACTGTGTCTCAGCAGTTTTTAATTAAAATGCTCCATTTGTGCCACCTACCCATGGCTGGCAGGGAAAATACAACAGAATATATTAGTGTTTTCATCTCCAGACAGCTGACTTTAGCCTGTGGTTTCACCACAGTGCATTAGAACTGATACCCTACCTGTCCTCTAAATAGCCTGTGGGTTTGCTGTACTGTTATTGGCTGGAACTATGACCGATTGTCCATTTGAGAAGAAGGGGGAAATAATATTTTGTAATTTTTGGGCAGGGTAGCTGGTTCTCAGAATGTAATGAAGAGATATGAACACAAGAGTACCAAATTATTTTAAAACAATGGTGAAAAGCACTAAGATGGTTTCTTAAAAATGTTGGCACATGTTGTAGTTTAAAATGTTGGATTTGCCACTTTGTCACACACTACCAAATCATGATTGATATCCGCCCCCCAAAATAAGAATCAATCTACTAAAGAATCTCGCTCGAGACAACCCTATCCCTCAGCCCTTTAAAACCACCACACGTGCAGACACACACACACACACACACACACACACACACACACACACACACACACACACACACACACACACACACACACACACACACACACACACACACACACACACACACACACACACTTGTGATCCACACATCCAGAGTAGATTAACTGTATGATTGAATCCTGCTCTGGCCTGATACGAGTCCACTCTAATGGGATCTTGTCACAACCGATGTTAATAATTTTTCTCTCGGATTAGAGTGCTCACTTCTCACGTTGTCATTTCCCTCTCTCTCTCCCGCTGAACCTCTCTCTCCCGCTGTACCTCTCTCTCTCTCCTGCTGAACCTCTCTCTCCCGCTGTACCTCTCTCTCTCCCCCTCTCCCCCTCCCTCCCTCTTTCCCTCCCTCCCTCTCGCTCCCTTTCTTCCTCTCTCCCTCTCTCCCTTTCTCCCTCTCTCCCTCTCTCTCTCTCTCTTTCTCCCTCTCGCCATCTCTACCTCTTTCTCTCTCTCTCCCTCTCTCCATCTCTACCTCTTTCTCTTTCTCTCTCTGGCAGAGAATGGTCTGTACTTCTATAATACAAGCACATCATCTGACAAACCGCAACATTGCCATCGGAGTATTACCACATTTCAACAGGAAATAGATTTAGTCCGCCTACGATACATTTTTTCCCAATTCCCGTTTTAACCTAATGACCATCCAATTCTATAACGAGCGGAGTGGATACTGAATTAATTCAAATGAAATCAAATTGTATTCGCCACATACACATGGTTAGCAGATGTTAATGCGAGTATAGCGAAATGCTTGTGCTTCTAGTTCCGACAGTGCAGTAATACCCAACAAGTAATCTAGCAATTCCCCAACAACTACCTAATACACACAAATCTAAAGGGATGGAATAAGAATATGTACATATAAATATCTAGATGAGCAATGTCTGAGTGGCATAGGCAAGGTGCAATAGACGGAATAAGGTACAGTATATACATATGAGGTGAGTAATATTACATACAGTTGAAGTTGGAAGTTTACATACACTTAGGTTGAAGTCAATAAAACTCGTTTTTCAACCACTCCACAAATTTCTTGTTAACAAACTATAGTTTTGGTAAGACGGTTAGGACTTCTACTTTGTGCATGACACAAGTAATTTTTCCAATAATTGTTTCCAGACATTTCACTTATAATTCACTGTATCACAATTCCAGTGGGTCAGAAGTTTACATACACAAAGTTGACTGTGCCTGTAAACAGCTTGCAAAATTCCAGAAAATTATGTAATGGCTTTAGAAGCTTCTGATAGGCTAATTTACATAATTTGAGTCAATTGGAGGTGTACCTGTGGATGTATTTCAAGGCTTACCTTCAAACTCCATGCCTCTTTGCTTGACATCATGGGAAAATCAAAAGAAATCAGTCAAGACCTCAGAAAACAAATTGTAGACCTCCACAAGTCTGGTTCATCCTTGGGAGCAATTTCCAAACACCTGAAGGTACCACATTCATCTGTACAAACAATAGTACGCAAATATAAACACCATGGGACCACGCAGCTGTCATACCGCTCAGGAAGGAGACTCCCAGAGATGAACGTATTTTGGTGCGAAAAGTGCAGATCAATCTCAAAAGAACAGCAAAGGACCTTGTGAAGATGCTGGAGGAAACAGGTACAAAAGTATCTACGTATATCCACGGTAAAACGAGTCCTATATCGACATAACCTGAAAGGCCACTCAGCAAGAAAGAAGCCACTGCTCCAAAACCGCTATAAAAAAGCCAGACTACAGTTTGCAACTGCACATGGGGACAAAGATCGTACTTTTTGGAGAAATGTCCTCTGGTCTGATGAAACAAAAATAGAACTGTTTGGCCATAATGACCATCGTTATGTTTGGAGGAAAAAGGGGGATGCTTGCAAGCTGAAGAATACCATCCCAACTGGGAAGCACGGGGGTGGCAGCATCATGTTGTGGGGGTGCTTTGCTGCAGGAGGGACTGGTGCACTTCACAAAATAGATGGCATAATGAGTGAGGAGAATTATGTGGATATATTGAAGCAACATCTCATCAGTCAGGAAGTTAAAGCTTGGTCGCAAAGGGGTCTTCCAAATGGGCAATGACCCCAAGCATACTTCCAAAGTTGTGGCAAAATGGATTAAGGACAACAAAGTCAAGGTATTGGCGTGGCCATCACAAAGCCCTGACCTCAATCCTATAGAAAATTTGTGGGCAGAACTGAAAAAGTGTGTGAGCAAGGAGGCCTACAAACCTGACTCAGTTACACCAGCTCTGTCAGGAGGAATGGGCCAAAATTCACCCAACTTATTGTAGGAAGCATGTGGAAGGCTACCCGATACGTTTAACCTAAGTTAAACAATTTAAAGGCAATGCTACCAAATACTAATTGAGTGTATGTAAACTTCTGACCCACTGGGAATGTGATGAAAGAAATAAATGCTGAAATAAATCATTCTCTCTACTATTATTCTGACATTTCACATTCTTAAATTAAGGTGGTGATCCTAACTGACCTAAAACAGGCAATTTTTACTAGGATTAAATGTCAGAAATTGTGAAAAACTGAGTTTAAATGTATTTGGCTAAGGTGTATGTAAACTTCCGACTTCAACTGTATGATAACATTATTTAAGTGGCATTGTTTAAAATGACTAGTGATCCAGTGGCAAATGATTTGAGTCTCTATTAAGGCAGCAGCCTCTCTGAGTTAGTGATTGCTGTTTAGTAGTCTGTAGGACCTTGAATTAGATGCTGTTTTACAGTCTCTCGGTCCCAGCTTTGATGCACCTGTACTGACCTCGCCTGCTGGATGGTAGCGGGGTGAACAGGCAGTGGCTTGGTTGGTTGTTGTCCTTGATGATCTTCTTGGCCTTCCTGTGACATCGGGTGCTGTAGGTGTCTTGGAGGGCAGGTAGTTTGCCCCCGGTGATGCGTTGTGCAGACCGCACCACCCTCTGGAGAGCCTTGCATTTGAGGGTGGTGGAGTTGCTGTATCAAGAGGTGATACAGCCCGACAGGATGCTCTCGATTGTGCATCTTTAAAAGTTTGTCAGGGTTTTAGGTGACAAGACAAATTTCTTCAGCCTCCTGAGGTTGATGAGGCGCTGTTGCGCCTTCTTCACCACACTGTCTGTGTGGGTGGACCATTTCAGTTTGTCAGTGATGTGTACGCCGAGGTACTTAAAACTTTCCACCTTGTCCTGTCGATGTGGATGGGCGGTGCTCCCTCTGCTGTTTCCTGAAGTCCACAATCATCTCCTTTGCTTTATTGACGTTGAGTAAGAGGTTGTTTTCCTGACACCACACTCCGAGTGCCCTCACCTCCTCCCTGTAGACTGTCTCGTCATTGTTGGTTATCAAGCCCACTACTGTTGTGTCGTCTGCAAACTTGATGATTGAGTAGGAGGTGTGCATGGCCACACGGTCATGGGTGAACAGGGAGTACAGGAGAGGGCTGAGCACGCACCCTTGTGGGGCCCCAGGGTTGAGGGTCAGCGATGTGGAGATGTTGTTTCCCACCTTCACCACCTGGGGGCGGCCCTTCAGAAAGTCCAGGACTCAATTGCACAGGGCGGGGTTGAGACCCAGGGCCTCCTGCTTAATGATGAATTTAGAGGGTACTATGGTGTTGAATGCTGAGCAAAAGTCAATGAACAGCATTCTTACATAGGTATTCCTCTTGTCCAGATGGGATAGGGCAGTGTGCAGTGTGATGGCGATTGCATCTTCTGTGGACCTAAGCAAACTGAAGTGGGTCAAGGGTGGCAGGTAAGGTGGAGGTGATAAGATCTTTGACTAGTCTCTCAAAGCACTCAAAGCACTTCATGATGACAGAAGTGAGTGGTACGGGGCGGTAGTCATTTAGTTCAGTTATCTTTGCCTTCTTGGGTACAGGAACAATGGTGGCCATCTTGAAGTAGTCATTTAGTTCAGTTATCTTTGCCTTCTTGGGTACAGGAACAATGGTGGCCATCTTGAAGCATGTGGGGACAGCAGACTGGGATAGGGAGCGATTGAATATGTCCGTAAACATACCAGCCAGCTGGTCTGCGCATGCTCTGAGGACGCAGCTAGGGATGCCTTCTGGGCCAGCAGCCTTGCGAGGGTTAACACGTTTAAATATCTTACTCACGTCGGCCACGGAGAAGGAGGGAGGGGGGCGCAGTCCTTGTTAGCGTGCTGCGATGGTGGCACTGTATTATCCTCAAAGCGTGCAAAGAAGGTGTTTCGTTTTTTTGGAAGTGAGACGTCAGTGTCCGTGATGTGGCTGGTTTTCTTTTTGTAGTTTGTGATTTCCTGTAGACCCTGCCACATATGTTTCGTGTCTGAGCCGTTGAATTGCGACTCCACTTTGTCCCTATACCGACATTTTGCTTGTTTGATTTCCTTGCAGAGGGATTGACTACATTGTTTATATTCGGCCATATTCCCAGTCCTCTTTTCATGGTTAAATGCAATGTTTTGCGCTTTCAGTTTTGTGCGAATGCCGCCATCCATCCACGGTTTCTGGATATGGTAGGTTTTAATTGTCACAGTGGGTACAACATCTCCAATGCACTTCCTTATAAACCTACTCACTGAGAAAAGTGTATAGATCGATGTTATTCTCTGAGGCTGCCTGGAAGATTTCCCAGTCCGCGTGATCAAACAATCTTGAATCGTGGATTCCGATAGG
This sequence comes from Salvelinus namaycush, assembly GCF_016432855.1. Lineage (NCBI taxonomy): Eukaryota > Metazoa > Chordata > Actinopteri > Salmoniformes > Salmonidae > Salvelinus > Salvelinus namaycush. Next base: position 23,099,005 of record NC_052325.1, on the reverse strand, counting down.
TCAGACCAGCGTTGAATGGTTCTAGTCACGGGTACATCCTGTTTGAGTTTCTGCTATAAAAGATGATTGGCGCAAGATGAAGTCGTTGTCGGATTTGCCGAAGGGAGGGCGAGGGAGGGCCTTGCATGTAAGTTAGAGTAGCAGTGATTGAGTGTATTGCCCGCGCGAGTGCTGCAATCAATATGCTGATAGAATTTAGGTAGCCTTGTTCTCAAATATGCTTTGTTAAAATCCCCAGCTACAATAAATGCAGCCCCAGGATATATGGTTTCCAGTTTACATAGAGTCCAGTGAAGGTTCTTGAGGACTACCGTGATGTCTGCTTGAGGGGGTATATACACAGCTGTGACGATAACTGACGAGAATTCTCTTGGGAGATAATATGGCCGGCATTTGATTGTAAGTAATTCTAGGTTGGGTGAACAGAAGGACTTGAGTTCCTGTATGTTGTTATGATTACACCATGAGTCGTTAATCATGAAGCATACACAACCACCCTTCTTCTTCCCAGAGAGGTGTTTATCTCTGTCGGCACGACGCATGAAGAAGCCCGGTGGCTGAACCGACACCAACAACGTATCCCGAGAGAGCCATGTTTCCGTGAAACAGAAAATGTCACAATCTCTGATGTCTCTCTGGAAGGCAACCCTTGCTCTAATTTTGTCTACCTTGTTGTCAAGAGACGCACATTGGCGAGTAGTATACTCAGAAGCGGTGGGTGGTGTGCCTCTTCTGTGGCGACGTTGTTTTGGGTCGGCTTCTGGGATTAGATCCACTGTCCTGGGTGGTGATCCGAACAAAGGATCCGCTTTGGAAAAATTGTATTCCTGGTCGTAATGTTGGTAACTTGACGTCGCTCTTATATCCAATAGTTCTTCCCGGCTGCATGTAATGACACTTAAGATTTTCTGGGCTAACAATGTAAGAAATAATACATAAAAAAACAAAATCCTGCTTAGTTTCCTAAGGACCTGAAGTGAGGCGACCATCTCTGTCGGCGCCATCATGAGATTTGATACACAGGAATGGGACCAGAAGAAGAAAAAATAATGGGAGATTGATAAGATACACATGAATGGGACCAGAATAAGAAAAATTATGTAAGATGGATAAATACACAGGAATGAGACCAGAAGAAGAAAAATTATGTGAGAGGGATAAGATACACAGATGTGAGATTGTCACGACTTCCGCCGAAGTCGGCTCCTCTCCTTGTTCGGGCGGCGTTCAGCGGTCGACGTCACCGGCTTTCTAGCCATCGCCGCTCCATTTTTCATTTATCCATTTGTTTTGTCTTGTTCCCTTCACACCTGATTTTCATTCCCCAATCACACGACATGTATTTATTCCTCTGTTCCCCTTCATGTCTTTGTGTGAAATTGTTTGTGTGTTACGTGTTTGTACGCACTAGGCTAGCGTTCAGTATTTCCATGTATTTTCACAAAGCTTGTTTGTATTGTTATACATTTTTATGTTTTGTGACTGTTTTGCGCGCTTTACACTTTGCCTTGTTGGCTGGAGGTTTTTGACGCAGCGGTGTCCGTCTGAATCTCTCTCCTGCCGAAATAAAGTGTGTGCCTGTTCACAATTCTCTGCTCTCCTGCACCTGACTTCACCACAAGTACGCACACGCCTGACAGAGATGGATAAGATACACAGGAATGGGACAAGAAGAAGAAAAATGATGTGAGAGGCATAAGATACACAGGAATGGGACCAGAATTTTTTTTTTAATGTAAGATGGATAAGATACACAGGAATGGGACCAGAAGAAGAAAAAGAAGAGAAAGTAAACAAACGGCCCCATTATAACATAATGCTGCTTACAATGTTCTATATTCATCCTGTACTGTACCAGCCCCGCTGCCTGCTGTACCTGGGGATTTAACTTCTCTCATCATCTCTGTCCCAAATGGCATCCCCCGGCTAACACATTTGGTTCCACGGAAGTTGTGGGAACGTTTCCCATTGGCTCTGGGAACGAAGCCATACGTTTCCTGATCGGTAAAAAAAATATTTTTAAAGGTTCTGAGAACGTTTTACTATGGTTCCCTGAAAGGTTTTATTAACTTTCTGAAAACATAAATTATAGGTTATTTGAAAGTAATTAAATAATGTTTCAATAAGACTTTTAATAACACTGCTAGCTTAGTTTGGGCTAACAGTTTTTGGGCTAACAGGGACACATGGAAATTAAGATCAGGTGTGGCCAATTAGTGGCATGGCCAACACACCTGAACACACTTACCAATTTGAAAACATGACTTTGAGAACATAGAACCATGAGGAAACCTGTAGGAAAACATTATGCTGAAGTACTGAAATAACCACAGAAGAATGTTGTTTCTTTACGCTCTCTGAACAATTTGTTCTAACTAAACTAAATAAACTCAAGTAAAAGTTGTAATAAAAAATAACACAATAAAATAACAATACCCAGGCTATATACAGGGAGTACCGTAACAAGTCAATGTGCAGGGGTACAGGTTAGTCGATGTACGTTCTACATGTAGGTACAGTAGGGGTAAAGTGACTATACCTAGATAATAAACAGCGAGTAGCAGCAGTGTAAAAACAAAGAGGGGGGTGGGTCAATGTAAATAGTCTGGGTGGCCATTTGATTAATTGTTCAGAGTCTTATGGCTTGGGGGTAGAAGCTGACCAGGAGCCTTTTTGACCTAGACTTGGCGATCCGGTACTGCTTGTTTTGCGGTAGCAGACAGAACAGTCTATGACTTGGGTGACTGGAGTTTTTAACAATTATTTGGGTCTTCCTCTGACACCGCCTAGTATATAGGTCCTGCATTTCAGAAAGCTTGTCCCTAGTGATGTACTGGGCCGTACACACCCTCTGTAGCGCTTTACGGTCAGATGCCAAGCAGTTGCCATACCAGGCGGTGACGCAACCGGTCAGGATTCTCTCGATGCTGCAGCTGTAGAACTTTTTGAGGATCTGGGGACCATTGACAAATCTTTTCAGTCTCCTGAGGGGTAAAAGGTGTTGTCGTGCCCTCTTCATGACTGTCTTGGTGTGTTTGGACCATGATAGTTTGTTGGTTATGTGGACACCAAGGAACTTGAAACTCTCAACCCACTCCACTACAGCCCTGTCGATCTGAATGGGGGCATGTTCGGCACTCCTTTTCCTGTACTCCACGATTATCTCCTTTGTCTCCCTCAAGTTAAGGGATGTTGTTGTTGTTGTCCTGTTGTTGTCCTGTTGTCCTGGAACCACACTTCCAGTTCTCTGACCTCCTCCCTATAGGCTGTCTCATTGTTGTCAGTGATCATGCCTACCATTGTTGTATCATCAGCAAACTTAATGATGGTGTTGTGCTTGGCTACGCAGTTGTGGGTGAACAGGGAGTACAGGAGGGAACTAAGCATGCACCCCCGAGGGACCCCCGTGTTGAGGATCAGTGTGGCAGATGTGTTATTGCCTACCCTTACAACCTGGGAGCGGCCCGTCAGGAAGTCCAGGATCCAGTTGCAGAGGGAAGTGTTTAGTCCCAGGGTCCTTAGCTTAGTGATGAGCTTTGTGGGCACTATGGTGTTGAACGCTGAGCTGTAGTCATTGAATAGCATTCTCACGTAGGTGTTCCTTTTCTCCAGGTGGGAAAGGGCACTGTGGAGTGCGATTGAAATTGTGTCATCTGTGGATCTGTTGGGGCAGTATGCGAATTGGAGTGGCTCTAGGGTTTCCGGGATGATGGTGTTGATGTGAGCTATGACCAGCCTTTCAAAGCACTTCATGGCTACCTATGTGATTGCTACGGGGCGGTAGTCATTTAGGCAGGTTAACTTCGCTTTCTTGGGCACAGTGACTATGGCGGTCTGCTTGAAACATGTAGATATTACAGACTCGGTCAGGGAGAGGTTGAAAATGTCAGTAAAGACACTTGCCAGTTGGCCAGTGCATGCTCTGAGTACAAAACCTGCTAATCCGTCTGGCCCCGCAGCCTTGTGAATGTTGACCTGTCTAAAGGTCTTGCTCGCATCGGCTATGGAGAGCGTGATCACACAGTTGTCCGGAACGGCTGGTGCTCTCATGCATGCTTCAGTGTTGTTTGTCTCGAAGCGAGCATGAAAGGCATTTAGCTCGCCTGGTAGGCTCGCGTCACTGGACACCTCGCTGCTGGGTTTTTCTTTGTAGTCCGTAATAGTTTGTAAGGCCTGCCATATCCAATGAGCTTCAGAGCCGGTGTAGTAGGATTCAGTCTTAGTCCTGTATTGACACTTTGCTTGTTTGATGGTTTGTCTGAGGGCATAGCTGGATTTCTTATCAGCATCTGGATAAGTGTCCCGCTCCTTGAAAGTGGAAGCTCTAGCCTTTAGCTCGGTGGTTGGGATATGTACGTATGGTTACTGTGGGGACGATGTCGTCGATGCAGTTATTGATGAAGCCGGTGACTAAAGTGATATACTCCTCAATGCCATTGGATGAATCCCGTAACATATTCCAGTCTGTGCTAGGAAAAGAGTCCTTTGTATGCACCTCTGTGTGTGGAGTAAAGGTGGTCTAGAGTTTTTTCCCTCTGGTTGCACATGTGACATGCTGGTAGAAATTAGGTAAAATGGATTTAAGTTTGCCTGCATTAAAGTCCCCGGCCACTAGGAGTGTCACTTCTGGATGAGCATTTTATTTTTTCTTGAGTGTGGTCTTAGTGCCAGCATCGATTTGTGGTGGTAAATAGATGGCTACGAAAAATATAGATGAAAAATCTTGGTAGATAGTGTGGTCTACAGTTTATCATGAAGTACTCTACCTCAGGCAAGCAATACCTCGAGACCTCTTTAATATTAGACATCGCACACCAGCTGTTATTGACAAATAGACACACACCCCCACCCCTCGTCTTATCTAGACGTAGCTGTTCTGTCCTGCCGATGCACGAAAAACCCAGCCAACTGTATATTATCCGTGTCGTCATTCAGCCACGACCCTGTGAAACAGAAGATATTACAGTTTTTAATGTCCCATTGGTAGGAAAGTCTCAAGCGAAGATCATCCAGTTTATTTTCCAGTGATTGCACGTAGGCCAATAGAACGGATGGTAGAGGCGGGTTACACACTCGCCTACGAATTCTTACAAGTCACCCCGATCTCCGCCCCCTGTATTTCCATCTTTTCTACACGCGAATGATGGGGATTTGGGCCTGGTCTCGGAGAAGCAGTATATCCTTCACGTTGGACTCATTAAAGAAAAGACTTCGTCCAGTTCAAGGTGAGTAATCGCTGTTCTGATATCCAGAAACACTTTTCAGTCATAATTATACTTTTTTAACCCCTATTTAACTAGGCAAGTCAGTTTTAACCTGTTTGGGCTCAAGGGGCAGTATTGAGTAGCCAGATAAAAGGTGCCCATTTCAAAAAGGCCTCGTACTCAATTCTTGCTCGTACAATATGCATATTATTATTACTATTGGATAGAAAACACTCTCTAGTTTCTAAAACCGTTTGAATTATATCTGTGGGTGAAACAGAACTGGACTTAGAGCAATTTTCCTATGTGTATGTCAGAATGCAGAATTTTGCTGGCTGTTCTGAGACCTGTGTATTAATTTGCCTGTCCTCTATTGGTTGAGATGCACTGCATACGCCTTCCACTGGGTGTCAGCGAATAGGGAGAGTTGAAATGGAGTTTCTACGTAGTTCCCAAAGGTTATAAATTGCTTGGAACCGAAGTGTCCCATCTTTCCACTCTTCGCTCTGACGCAGGGAGGGTCTTGGCATGTCATTTTAGAAGCTCCCGTTTTAGCTCCTAGATATATCCGGCTCTGTTTTTATTCGATATAGGTGTTGAAGACATCGTAATGTTGTTATTTTAAACCGAATTATATCAGTTTATGTCAGTATATTGCGATTTTCGGGTATTTATTTTCGTGACGTTGTAGGAAGTTGGGTATCTCTGGCCCACATGGCTATTGTTTACTGCTAATTGCAACGTTGAAGACGACGTTCTCCAACCTAGCAACGATTCTTTTGGACAAAGGACACCTTTCCCAAGATTCTGATGGGAGTTCATCGAAAAGTAAGAACTATTTATGCTGATAATTCATTGTTCTGTTGAAAAATGTCAAATGCATAAGACACCATTTCCTGCAGTGTAGCCTTGCGTTATCGCAGCCTGTATTGCGCAGTAAGGTTAATTTTAAAAATGTAATTCAGCGATTGCATTAAGAACTAATTTGTCTTTCAATTGCTGTCCAACCTGTATTTTTTTAGTCAAGTTTATGAATAGTTTTCGATAAGAATAGGTGCCTTTACAAGATGGCGCCGGACAGATTGCTTGACGTTATGGACACTATTCTCATTGTATAAGCACGATTTGTGCCGCTAAATATGCACATTTTCGAACAAACTCTATATGCATTGTGTAATATGATGTTACAGGACTGTCATCTGAAGAATTCTGAGAAGGTTAGTGAAACAATTAATATATTTTGGTGGTTTATACGTTATCGCTATTTTTGCCTTGAATCAATGCTGTTGTTATGTTTGCTATTGTGCTAAGCTAATATAACGCTATATTGTGTTTTCGCTGTAAAACACTTGATAAATCGGAAATATTGTCTGGAATCACAAGATGCCTGTCTTTCAATTGCTGTACACTATGTATTTTTCAGAAATGTTTTATGATGAGTATTTAGTTATTTGGCGTTGGTGTCTGTAATTTTTCTGTCTGCTTTCGGTGCAATTTCTGACTGTAGCTGCAATGTAAACTATGATTTATACCTGAAATATGCACATTTTTCTAACAAAACATATGCTATACAATAAATATGTTATCAGACTGTCATCTGATGAAGTTGTTTCTTGGTTAGTGGCTATTTATATCTTTATTTGGTCGAATTTGTGATAGCTACTGATGGAGTAAAAAACTGATGGAGTAAAAATAGTGGTGTCTTTTGCTAACGTGGTTAGCTAATAGATTTACATATTGTGTCTTCCCTGTAAAACATTTTAAAAATCGGACATGTTGGCTTGATTCACAAGATGTGTACCTTTCATCTGGTGTCTTGGACTTGTTAATGTGTGAAAGTTAAATATTAAAAAAAAAATATCTTTTGAATTTCGCGCCCTGCACTTTGAGCTGGCTGTTGTCATAAGTGTACCGACGTCGGGCTTGCACGCCAAACAGGTTAAGAAGAAATTCTTATTTACAATGACAGCCTAGGAACAGTGGGTTAACTGTCTTGTTCAGAACGACAGGTTTTCACCTTGTCAGCTCAGGGATTCAATCTAGCAACCTTTCAGTTACAGGCCCAATGCTCTAGCCACTAGGCTACCTGCTGCCCCGAGATGGTAGCAGCAACATTATGTACAAAATAAGTTCCAAACAATGAGAAAAAACAGACAAAATAACACAGTTGGTTAGGAGCCCGTAAAACAGCAGCCATCCCCTTCGGCGCCATTATTTCATAGGTATGTGTGTGTGTGTGTGTGTGTGTGTGTGTGTGTGTGTGTGTGTGTGTGTGTGTGTGTGTGTGTGTGTGTGTGTGTGTGTGTGTGTGTGTGTGTGTGTGCGTGCGTGCGTGCGTGCGTGCGTGCGTGCGTGCGTGCGTGCGTGCGTGCGTGCGTGCGTGCGTGTGTGTGTGCCTATGTGTGCCTGCCTACATATGTTTGTGTGTCTTTGTGTGGAGTCAGTGCAGACTGTTTCACATATGGATTTCTATTTTAGGCTCCAAGGTACAGTTTAATTCATGATTATTCGACACATTGTATTGGCAAGTAAGGTCAGCCAGCAGTAGAATTTACATTGTTCAGATAGATAAACATACAGGATAATCTGGAAGAGCAATTTAAGTGCATATACTATAAATGTAATCTATGCAGAGGCCATGGCACTGTACTCTGTAATCTATGCAGAGGCCATGGCACTGTACACTGTAATCTATGCAGAGGCCATGGCACAGTACACTGTAATCTATGCAGAGGCCATGGCACTGTACTCTGTAATCTATGCAGAGGCCATGGCACTGCACTCTGTAATCTATGCAGAGGCCATGGCACTGTACACTGTAATCTATGCAGAGGCCATGGCACTGTACACTGTAATCTATGCAGAGGCCATGGCACAGTACACTGTAATCTATGCAGAGGCCATGACACTGTACACTGTAATCTATGCAGAGGCCATGGCACTGTACTCTGTAATCTATGCAGAGGCCATGGCACTGTACTCTGTAATCTATGCAGAGGCCATGGCACTGTACACTGTAATCTATGCAGAGGCCATGGCACTGTACTCTGTAATCTATGCAGAGGCCATGGCACTGTACACTGTAATCTATGCAGTGGCCATGGCACTGTACTCTGTAATCTATGCAGAGGCCATGGCACTGTACTCTGTAATCTATGCAGAGGCCACGGCACTGTACACTGTAATCTATGCAGAGGCCATGGCACTGTACTCTGTAATCTATGCAGAGGCCATGGCACTGTACTCTGTAATCTATGCAGAGGCCATGGCACTGCACTCTGTAATCTATGCAGAGGCCATGGCACTGTACACTGTAATCTATGCAGAGGCCATGGCACTGTACACTGTAATCTATGCAGAGGCCATGGCACTGCACTCTGTAATCTATGCAGAGGCCATGGCACTGTACTCTGTAATCTATGCAGAGGCCATGGCACTGCACTCTGTAATCTATGCAGAGGCCATGGCACTGTACTCTGTAATCTATGCAGAGGCCATGGCACTGTACACTGTAATCTATGCAGAGGCCATGGCACTGCACTCTGTAATCTATGCAGAGGCCATGGCACTGTACACTGTAATCTATGCAGAGGCCATGGCACTGTACTCTGTAATCTATGCAGAGGCCATGGCACTGTACACTATAATCTATGCAGAGGCCATGGCACTGTACTCTGTAATCTATGCAGAGGCCATGGCACTGTAGTCTGTAATCTATGCAGAGGCCATGGCACTGTACTCTGTAATCTATGCAGAGGCCATGGCACTGTACTCTGTAATCTATGCAGAGGCCATGGCACTGCACTCTGTAATCTATGCAGAGGCCATGGCACTGTACACTGTAATCTATGCAGAGGCCATGGCACAGTACACTGTAATCTATGCAGAGGCCATGGCACTGTACTCTGTAATCTATGCAGAGGCCATGGCACTGCACTCTGTAATCTATGCAGAGGCCATGGCACTGTACACTGTAATCTATGCAGAGGCCATGGCACTGTACACTGTAATCTATGCAGAGGCCATGGCACAGTACACTGTAATCTATGCAGAGGCCATGGCACTGTACACTGTAATCTATGCAGAGGCCATGGCACTGTACACTGTAATCTATGCAGAGGCCATGGCACTGTACACTGTAATCTATGCAGAGGCCATTGATCACTTTGCTTTAGGTTCTTTTCCACCACAGAGGCAGGGTTCATTGAGTTCAGAAAAACCAAGAGCTGGCAGGGGAATATACTGCTAAATCCCTATATTTGTCTTCCTGGATAAGCTGAACAAACAGTAGTGGGCTCCTTCTATTTGGTGAAAGTGACTCATCTGCCCTAACCTGCTCTGTTATTCCACATTGTAAATCAAATTCACGAACATTCAAACAAGAGGAGAGCAGCTGTATTTAGAAGGATGACATGATGTTACCCAGGCTTCTCTTTTCTCTCTCTCAGTTTTCTCTGTGTACCAATAGAACAGTACAATTGGACTATAACTTATCCCCTGGCTGTGTTGTTGACTGTGTAAAGCCATGACTAAAATGACACTGTCCTTTGAAATCACAGTGTGTTTTTGGATATAATGAGATGGAGAATAGGGAAAAGATCAGGGTGAAAAAGAAAGTATTGAAAGAGAGATGAGGTTGGAGGTGGGGAAACGAGGTGACCAAAAAATGTACAGTTTCCCCCAAACAGCCTCCAGTAGGATATTCTTCAGTCATGAGGCTTGGCAAGCCTGCCCAGCAACCCCGGCACTCTCATCACACAATGGAAAATCTCAATGTGTACTTCCCAAATGGCATCCTATTCCCTATATAGTGCACAATGGGCCCTGGTCAAAAGTAGTGCACTATATAGGGAATAGGGTGTCATTTGGGACACATCCAATGTGTTTTGAAGATGTAATATGGCCATTTAGCTTTCACTGCAGGGACTCTCTGTCATCCATCTAGCCTGGTCCTATTCACGAAGAAAACTTTTCACAGAGAGAGAGTCTGCTCTGTTACCTGTCACTGCTTTCTACCCTGTAACACAACCTACCACTAGCCGTGTCCAGGCAGACAAACACATGCTGATTTCTGGAGGTCGGACTTGCCGACAAACTGAATTTGGGTTGTCAAAAATAGTTCTGCTTGGTAACGTTTGTTGTTATGAATTCTTAAAGTGTAAATGAAGATATCATATAGAACAGAAGCTTCCAATTAAAAGACATGGACAAACAGAACAGAGGTCAACAATGAGAGGAGCGAAGGTTCAAAAACATACCACTCTTTATTTAAGCAATAAGACCCGAGGGGGTGTGGTATATGGCCATTATACCACGGCTAAGGGCTGTTATTATGCACCAAGCAAAGAGGAGTGGATACAGCCCTTAGCCGTGGGATATTGGCCATATACCACAAACCCCTGAGGTGCCTTATTGCTATTATAAACTGGTTACCAACATAATTAGATGTTTTGTCATACCCGTGGTATACAGTCTGATATACCACAGGTGTCAGCCAATCACCATTCAGGGCTCGAACCACCCAGTTTATAATATCAGATAGATACTGTATGTCTGTTTTCGTCCCTGAGCCCAGAGGTCTAACAATAGGCATCCACTGAGGGAACTTTTATTCCATTATTTGCTTGTTTTTCCATTTGTCTCCATGGCAATTCCTTCAGGACACATTAAAGGTTCACTTCAAATACATCCAAAAATACACACACAGAGGAAAGACTGACTGTCTGGTGAAGCCAGGGAGGGTATTGGTTAGATTCTCATTTCCTGAGTATTCTCTCCTAGAGGTCTCATGCTCCCATGGCCCCCCATAAGGGGTTGGGGGTTGGGGGTTGGGGGTTGTGTGTGTGTGTGTGTGTGTGTGTGTGTGTGTGTGTGTGTGTGTGTGTGTGTGTGTGTGTGTGTGTGTGTGTGTGTGTGTGTGTGTGTGTGTGTGTGTGTGTGTGTGTGTGTGTTTATTAGGACTAATTAGGACTCACCACTATCATATCACAAACCAGAGCTGGCCACGACCTCAAAAACAGGGAGGATTACCCTTTTCATTCGTATGTCAATATCGTTTGTTGTGAAGTGTAGAGTTTGAAAGTGATATATGAAGGGAATATTACGTCATGTTAAAAGGCAGAAGGAGCTATATTTTGATCACACTCTACCGTCTGTTGTGGTAACCAGAGGAAAAACACTGTCAGGGCAGCGAGAGTGTCACTGAATGCATTACACAAGACTGCAGTACAAGGTGCATAATAATGTCTGCCTACCTTCACAATAGACCCTGACACTGCTTGGGGTTCCAATGTCTCACTCTCTTTGAGACACAAAATAAACATAGCTTGTTCTAGTAGTCGTTCACAGATACAATTCCAACACTATTACGTCACCCTAAAATTATGTGACGCAGCTTCGCTCGCAATGCGGCATTAACAAACGGTGAGAGAACAGAATCCACAAAAAAAACATTAAAACAAATGGAAATTCAGGCTAGTTGGGGACAAGACAGGGGTTCCCATCCCAATTCCCAGCTCGTTCCATGTATTTACAGCACCGTCAAAGCTTCTATAGAGAGAGCGAGGGAGAAACTTTACAGAAGGAAAGGGGATACCTAGTCAGTTGCACAACTGAATGCATTCAACCCAAATGTGTCTGTCGCATTTAACCCAACCCGTCTGAATCAGAGAGGTTCTGGGGGCTGCCTTAATTCACGTCCACGGCATCGGTGCCGAGGAGCAGTTGTTGTTGGGGGTTAACTGCCTTGCTCAAGGGCAGAACAGCAGAGGCTACCTGTCGCCCTTTTGCTCCATAGCAGCCTTCCAACCCTTACACACACACACACACACACACACACACACACACACACACACACACACACACACACACACACACACACACACACACACACACACACACACACACACACACACACACACACACACACACACACACACACACACACACGCCCTTAAAGAAAGAGTTGTTTCATAGCCACCATCCAGATCCCTTTCATAGTCATTATTAGAATGCAGCTCCCTCCCTCCCTCGCCACCTCCCTCCCTCCCTCCCTCCCTCCCTCCCTCGCCACCTCCTTACCTACCTCCCTCCCTCCCTACCTCCCTCCCTCCCTCCCTCGCCACCTCCCTCCCTCCATGCTGCGCAGAACAACATAGAGGAATGATGAAAGCAGAGCTAAAAATATCCCCCTCCTAGGATTCCCCCCGTCACACTGTAAACACTGTGAGCCAGCCCAGTGACAGCAGGCAGCATCAATGCACTGGCAGACACTCTGCAGCCCTACAGCCTTGGCTTCTCTGCTCCTCGTCCCATATAAACCACTGTTTAGATTGTCAGGCAACGCATCATCAACCGGGAGAAGAGAGGAGGCATACGATACATTGAAAGCCATCTGTGGTGTTTTACTTAAAAAGGCTCAGAGGCATTTACTGGACAATCAATGTTACTGCATCTCTCTTGCAAAAAAGATTGCATAAATAAAGGTTGAATAAGAAAATCAGTGACTGGCGATGCTGATGTATAATATAATTTCAATTGGGTGAAACCAGAAAGACCAAATCAAGGTGAAAAGCACTGGGGCCCCTCACTGGTTGATTATAGAGAGAGGATCCTGTGAATGTGAGGTACAGAACAGAAAAGTCTGTCTGTCATCTTATCAGAGACCTCTTCTCCATAAGTAAGCTGCAACAGCTACAGCCTGATTTTGTCTTTCCCTGTAGTCTGTTTACTCAAGTGACTTAACCACCAAGATAATGTTACAGCGTTACATACTGTACACACACACTACGCACTGGGTACAGTTACACACTGTTATCCAAACAACAAATCTCAGATTAATTTACCAGGATCATATAAAAGATGATGTGAAAGTAACATACTGTATAAAGCATTTTAATGACTGGAACAAGACAACTCCTGTTATCTTATTTATGAAGCATAGTCTAACGACTTAGATTCAGGTGGTTTGGAAATAACAATATTAGGCTACACTAAAATCTGTGACACCTGGGTTCTGATACCATGCCACAGTAATTACAAGGGCCGTTGAGCAAATTCAATACAATACAACTTCATTGTCCATAGTTACAGTGAACAACAGAAATGTGTCTACTGCTCTCTTCATTTCCCAACCCCCATGCACGCATCACACAGATACACAGTTGAAAGGAGCACAGGGTCAAGCTGCAGTGCAGTGCCCCTGGATGGAAAGCATGTTGTGAGGTTAAGGGCCTTGGTCAAGGGCCCAACGGTAGGGGATTGTTGTTCATTTTCCCCATAGGAATGGCTGAACGAACCAGTGGTAAATAATTTCTAATTTTTAGGACTACAAGCTGGCGAACTCTATTCCTGTAATTTATTCAACAAACATCTACACACACAACGTTTTTCTGCAAGTAACTCATGTAATTTCTAAAAACGAATTTATGGCCTCTGGCATAGTCTACATGAAGACTAATAGGCCTACACTAATAGGCCTACACTAATAGGCCTATGATCATGAAGACTAATAGGCCTACACGATAAGACAACGTGCTAAAGTGATTCAGTGTAAAGGTAAAGAAACCTAATTCACTGATGTGTTTGTGAGATTATGTAATAGACCTACATCATGCATGAAAGAAAATGTACAAAAAAAAATGAGAGAATTTTCAATTCTTGATGTGATGTGTGTGTTCGGCAGGAGTCTGATGTCAGAGGACAACTACTGCTGGAGACACAGCAGCATGGGGAAACTGGGGAAATGGGTTTCCATGGCAATACTTTTTTCATTTGGTTGACGTCACATCAGCGTCTCTGGTAAATCCTTTGCACAAAGGTGTGCGTGTGTGTACGTTGTGCATGCAAGGTGCATGCGGGCGTCATAGAGCGATAGAGGAGGACAGTCATCTGACTGCACAAATCTATACTCCCTGTTAGATGACTGTAATTTGAGTAGTCTGTTGACTGCCTTAATTGAGGACAAAGTCAGTCACACAGTCATAGTGCTGCTTTTGCATAATTGTAGGCTACACCTCACCCTTGTTTTAGTCTGGATGGGTTGTATGGCTGTATAACTGCATTATAAAATAAATTAGTCAGGAAGCTACAGGATACCTTGTTAAAGAATTGTACTGAACAATATTTATTTATTTATTAGGATCCCCATTAGCCGACGTGTCCGACATATAATGAAAATGACATGATTGTATGTTATCTGATGCAATACAGACACATCAAATCAACGTTTATTGGCTGTGTACACATATTTTGCAGATGTTATCGCATGTGCCGCGAAAAGCTTATGTTTCTATGTCCAACAGTGCAGTAACACCTAACAGTACATACATACAGTATTGACAGGGACACATCTTAACTCTGCTGACTTTTAACACTTGTCACAACTCATGTATAAAATGGTAAGACTACTATGCAGGAATAATGCTGTGAAGGTGCCCAGTTCGGACAGACGTCATAATGTTCAAAGTCAAACAACAGTCAAGGACTGTATGAGCAATGTTGCCACCTAGTGGTAACAGCATAACATTGTAAAGGGGTGTACAAAAAGGAAAATGCTTGACCTACTGCTCACATGGCAACAGGTAACTTAAAGTAGGTATGTGTATCCAATTTACTCTCTGTGAGGGATGTGGACTAGATTATTCTATCACAGTTGTACAAATCCCTAGCTACACACCTGTAATCCATGTAACATGAGTTTTGACAGAAGAAACGCAGCCTATCCACCCGTGCTGTGCATGGAACAAGATGTGATTTGGTGCCTGTATACTTCATATTTAGAAACATAAAATACTGATGTGTGTGTTCCCCAAGCTTAGCCTCCCCTCCTCTCAATGAAGTATGTTTTCTTTTTGTCCTGCCCAATGTAATCAAGTAGGCTAGTCACAACCTTTATTAAAGTGTTCATGAGACCGCTTAGAAATTAGTCTTAATCTTTGTTAAAAGCTTTATTAAAATATCAAGTGTGAGAGGACCAAAACAGTGAGCTGACGTTCCCTTTTTCTATATGTATTGTAGGAAGGCCTGCATTATTTTAGCCATGCTGTCACGTATACTCCCTCTCCGGCCTCTAGGTCATCAGGCTGCTGATTATCCCGCGCACCTGTCACCATCGTCTCACGCATCAGCGCCTCATGACACTCACCTGGACTCCATCACCTCCTTGATTATCTTCCCTATATCTGTCACTCCCCTTGGTTCTTTCCTCAGGTGTTATTGACTCTGTTTTCATGTCGGTGTGTTGTTTGTGTTTCGTGTTCATTGTATTTATTAAAACACTCCCTGAACTTGCTTCCCGACTCTCAGCGCACTCGTTACACATGCATGCTGTAGGCTGTGTCCATGCTTATCATGAAACGAGAGATGAGAACCTTGGTGAGTATGGGTGAACCTCTTATTTAGAAGTTATTTTCCTGTAACTTTTTGTTTTCCGTTTCATATTTCTAAAACCAAAACCCTCCTTAGGCTACCTTTACCCTAGCCTACTATAGCGAAGGCTGTTTCAACAGCAATTTGTCTTGTCTTTTTTTATGCTGTCCATTTTTCTGATATCATTACATGTATTTATTGTTTTTGAAAAACTAACAGATTGCTTGTTTTTCGTAAAATGTTTTTCAAAACAAACTTGTTATAATGATTCACTGCCCTTCCGTGGCACGCATGCAATGCAACTTCTGGAGAAGTGGGAATGCGATCTGTAAGATGGTTCATATATATCAAGTTTAACGTGAGAGACATTCTCCCTTTCTCTTTATATTGGATCTTTGTCCAACTACTGTGAAAAGTAGTAAAACTGAGAAACTCTCCATACTCTGTGTTTTAATATTATATTCCCAATGGAAGCAATTATGGTGCCTGTAAGTGTACAGCCTATTTATAACAAGTTTTTCGTTTGGTTTATAATTTGATTAGAATTATTCTCTCTTTTCAATAATGAATGGAATCTTGCTCAGACATAATGTAATTTACATCAGGCCTAACCCCTATATCAGTGTGAATGCTATGTATATATTTCAACATTGAAGTCATGTGTCACGGAATTCTTCGTCCTCCTCTGACGAGGAGTAAGAAATGTCGGACCAAGATGCAGCGTGGTGAGTATCCATTTTAATAGGAATACTTGAAACAAACAAAATAACAAATGAAGACGAAACAGTCCCGTAAAGTGACAACACAAACACAGGAACACAGTAACAGGAACAATCACCCACAACCCGCAATACAAAACAGGCTACCTAAATATGGCTCCCAATCAGAGACAACGACAAACACCTGCCTCTGATTGAGAACCATATCAGGCCAAACACATAGAAATAGACAAACTAGACATACAACATAGAATGCCCACTCAGATCACACCCTGACCAAACGAAACATACAAAGCAAACTATGGCCAGGGCGTGACACCATGCAATTACTTAGATTACCGGCTTGGGCCAGGAGCCCTAATTAATGTTCCAGCATGCAGTTATGTGACAGGCGAGGTGTGTGGCAGGGAGGTTGTCACTGCCAGCTGGGCGCATGATGGTCATACGACACACAGCACAGTGACCTCAACAACATGGCCTCCAAAATGCACACTAAAGTCAGCAAAAACACTTAAGTGAATACTGTTAACTACTGTAGTAGAAAACTAATATATACTATATTAATGTACTGTTTTTGCAGATTGTAGTATACTGTAGTATTTGCTGTAGGGTTTAAGCAGACTTTACTGTAGTATTTGTGTGTTATTATATTTACATAGACATAAGGGAAACCTTCTGGAGAAATACTGAAAGAGCATATTTTTCCATAACCTGTACATAGGTAGGAACGCACTTTCGATAACCTGTAGGGCACACAATATGGTCTATACTCGGCATGCAGTTTTCTCACTTATGGGTGGCACAAATTGCGATATGAGGGAGTGGAATGGGCAGGGTATATGCAAATTAAATACTGTAGTATTTACTGAAGTTAAAAAAGTGTCTTGTTTTTGCGGACTATGGTGTTTTTTGGTGGTCGTTACTGTAGTATTTACTACAAGTGTTTTTTTTTGCGGATAATACTGTAGTATTTATTGTAGTATACTACAACATTCTATAGTAAGTACTACACATGATCGGGAAATACTACAGTGTGTAGTATACTACAGTTTACTAAATCATACTATAGTAAGTACTGTAGTAAACTGAAATATTAAATATTTTTGTGCGGGTAGTTCTATGGTTCTTACACTAGATGCAACTATATAATTTAGATTGCAGTTGTCTGCCTGCCTGTCCAGAACTACAGTAAAGCAGCGTGGCCACTCCTTACTAGCTGAGAGACACAGAGCGATGGAAAGAGAGTGGCACTGTCGGATTTTCAATTCACAAGCACTTGCTGAGAGACAAAATCGTTACGATCGATGCACCTCTATCCACCTTAATGAACTGAAGCTTGTTTTAAGAGCTCTGTATCAGCTGCAAGCTGAATATGAATTAGGGCTGTGTGACCGTAGTTTTCTTCTTAGGGAGATTATTTTGGTCACAAGCCATAGCAGACAAATCTTCCCATCCACGTCATGTCATTGTCATTTCCCATAAATTATTTATCAGTCTCTCGGGGATGATAGGAATAGTCTTTATATGCGGATTTTAAAATGGATCTTGGAATTAAGTTCCAAGATCGTAAATGTTCAGTGACATTTGTCTGCCAAATTAAACTTCTAACTTTGGTGATGTTTATAAAAGCACATTTTTATCATGGCTCCATATTACATCATTGTTAAACAACGTGTGAGAGAAGTTACTTACTCTTTCTGCACCCGTCTAAAACAAGTGACATAACACTAATAACACTCATAAGATTTTCATGAGCAACAATGTTTTGTAATGTTTTAAAGCTCTGGACCTGATGACTGACAAGGGGATGGGATTAAGATGTTTCGATTTTCCAATGAACCACAAAAAGCCTCGTTGAAAAATGGACACCGCCATTATTGCATTTGTCATAAAACAAAGCCACCTCATAAAAAACATGGCACAAAATGATCAGTTAGTGCAGTGTATGTATATTGCATGTACGGCTATCTATAGCCATGATCATTTTGGATCCGAGACATTCTAGTAACACTGGACCTTGTCGTCGTAAATCAGTTTGAGCTGAGGCAAGAAGCATGAAATGTGTCAAGATGTCAAATAGGGCTTTCATTTTATCCCCTTAAATGAAGTACCTCAGTGATCCTCATTTATTAAACAGACCATTAAGAATATTGCAGAGCAAGCTGATCATGAGAATAGCTAATGTCGGGTTTTGCTTGGTGTCAGGTTTGGGTGTGAACCCCGTTCCTATAAGAGGTACGTCATCCTGTAAACCTCTCAGACAGACAGACGCCGGGGGAAGGATTTCATCACAGCTTCTGGCTGGTAACTGTACTGTATTGGCTGCATTGTTAACTTCTTAGTGTAATAGGATAATAGTGTCAGTTATTAAACAGGTATTTAACTTGGGGAAATCTTATCCCAAGAAGATACACTACATGACCAAAAGTATTCCAAAATCATGGGCATCAATATGGAGTTGGTCCCCCATTTGTTTCTATAACAGTCTCCACTCTTCTGGGAAGGCTTTGCACTAGATGTTGGAACATTGCTGCGGGGACTTGCTTCCATTCAGCCACAAGAGCATTAGTGATGTCAGGAACTGATGTTGGGTGATTCAGCCTGGCTCGCAGTCGGCGATCCAATTCATCTCAAGTTGTTCGATGGGGTTGAGGTCAGGGCTCTGTGCAGGCCAGTTAAGTTCTTCCACACCAATCTGAACAAAACATTTCTATACGGACCTCGCTTTGTGCACGGGGGCATTACAATGCTAAAACAGGAAAGGGCCTTCCCCAAACTGTTGCCACAAAGTTGGAAGCACAGAATCGTCTAGAATGTCATTGTATGCTGTAGCGTTAATCCTCCTCCAGCAAACTTTACAGTTGGCACTATGCATTCGGGTACGTAGCATTCTCCTGGCATCTGCCAAACCCACATTTTTCTGTCGGACTCCCAGATGGTGAAACATGATTCATCACTCCGGAGAACGTCCAATGGCGGCGAGCTCTACACCACTCCAGCCGATGCTTGGCATTGCGCATTGCGATTTTTAGGCTTGTGTGCGGCTGCTCGGCCACGGAAACCATTTTCATGAAGCTCCTGACGGACAGTTATTGCGCTGATGTTGCTTCCAGAGGCGGTTTGGAAATCGGTAGTGAGTGTTGCAACAAAGGACAGACGATTTTTACGCCCTACGCGCTTCAGCATTCGGCGGTCCCGTTCTGTGAGATTGTGTGGCCTACCACTTCGCGGCTGAGCCGTTGTTGCTCCTAGATGCTTCCACTTCACAATAACAGCACTTACAGTAGATTGCATGGCTGTGTGCTCAATTTTATACACCTGTCCGCAACGGGTGTGGCTGAAATAGCCGAATCCACAAATTTTAAGGGGTGTCCACATACTATTGTATATATACTGTGGTGTGATGTTCGGATGTACCAATCCTGTGCAGGTGTTGTTACACATGGTCTGCCACTGCGAGGATGATCAGCTGTCCGTCCTGTCTCCCTGTAGCGCTGTCTAAGGCGTCTCACAGTACGGACATTGCAATTTATTGCCCTGGCCACATCTGCAGTCCTCATGCCTCCTTGCAGCATGCCTAAGGCACTTTCACGCAGATGAGTAGGGACCCTGGGCATCTTTCTTTTGGTGTTTTTCAGAGTCAGTAGAAAGGTCTCTTTAGTGTCCTAAGTTTTCATAACTGTGACCTTAATTGCCTACCGTCTGTAAGCTGTTAGTGTCTTAACGACCGTTCCACAGGTGCATGTTTATTAATTGTTTATGGTTCATTGAACAAGCATGGGAAACAGTGCTAAACCCTTTAAAATGAAGACCTGTGAAGTTATTTGGATTTTTACAAATTATCTTTGAAAGACAGGGTCCTGAAAAAGGGAAGTTCATTTTTTTTGAGTATTTTTTTTTTAGCTTAACAGGTATGGCTCAAAACGGGTCGCCGCTGCGTGCATGCATGTCTGTACTGTATTGCCTGAATGACGGGTCGCCACTGGGTGCACGTCTCTACTGTATCGCCTGGTAGTTTGGGCCTTCTCTGTCTATTGTCATTCCCTGGGCCTAGGTAGAAGCAAAGCTCTGTAGATTAAATCCCCAAGCTGTGATGTTATGGTGACAGCCTGCTAGGACGTTGTGTCAGATGTCTTCAATGGACACAGAGATTCTCTATTGGCATGAGATACAGTGGCAGACCCCACAGGTGCCAGGTAATTAACCCCTGAGTTGGCCTAGTGACAGGGCTTTGGCTTGGTACACTCTTAGAAAAAAGGGTTCTCATAGGAGAACCCTTTGAAGAACCCCAATTGGTTCCAGGTAGACCCATGTGGGTTCTTCAAAGGGTTCTCCTATGATGATCTTTTTGGTTCTTGATAGCGACTTTTTTTCTAAGAGTGTACACCTTCCTCTAAGTTCTTCTTATCCATTACCAAAGTCAAAACCCTGAAACATTCCCTGTATTTGGCAATGGGTGGTGGCAGGGTAGCCTAGTGGTTAGAGCATTGGGCTAGTAACCGAAAGGTTGCAAGTTTGAATCCCCGAGCTGACAAGGTAAAAATCTGTTGTTCTGCCCCTGAACTAGGCAGTTAACCCACTGTTCCTAGGCCATCATTGAAAATAAGAATTTGTTCTTAACTGACTTGCCTAGTTAAATAAAGGTCAAATAAAAGAAATAAAAAATAGTCCCAGCTATCCGGGATCCTTGGGACGTCCTGACATTACACCATTGAAGTTGACATTTAAAATGGTGAAGGTAAGGGTTAAGGTTAGGATTAGGGTAGGGGTTTAAGGTAGGAACGTCCCAAGGTTTCTGGATTGCACTAACCATTTGGCAATGTTATTCAAGCGTATTTCCTCTCAGTTGTTGACCAGGGCATGCATGGCTGGCTCCCCTATCTGGATGGAGGACATTATGCTATCACTATATGACCCAGGTGTGACACACCAGACCAAACAGCAGGGGTCGCTGTCCGTGTAACTCAGTGTAACTGCATCCCCATGTATAATCTGTCTGTCTTTCTAAACCTCTGCGCATGTTGGCGTCCATGCTAGAAGAGACCAGTTTAGGTAAACAAGGGTATAGTGGAGGCCAGTGACCCCGCTGGGGGAAAGTGCTGGCGTAGGGCCTTTTTGTTGAAAAGGCCTGTGTTGTTTCAGAGAGCCCTGTGCCTGCTAGTATCAGCACCAAGCGGGACTGGCATGCGCTGGGCCCTTATTGGCAAATCCCATGAGTCATCAGCACAGTGGTCTGACCTCTTTGTTGAAAGGTTTAACTGCATGCTGCCTATTGACCACTTTCTATGGTAACGGTGCTGGACTCCTGGCATACCACATCATGCGCCGCAGGCACACATTGGCCTGCCCCCCTGACCTGACGCATCACACACACCCATCTCTCTCCAACCCTCCCACCTGGGCCCTATAAACAGAGACAATACATAGGCCTAATACCTTTACCACATATTTTTTTGCAAAACTTCATAGTTTCCCTATCTCTATCTGAAAGATTTAGTGACATTTTTTGAAGTATTTAGCATTTCATGTTATTAACAGAAAACAACTGTATTGACCAGAAGTAGAGAGTCTATGTATTTACTTATATTTTCCACTGAAATTCGGTATTAAAGTATATGGTGAAAAATTTCAGTAGAGGGGTAGAGAGTTTCCCGTTGATAACCAGACTGGGAGTCAATGTACAGTAGGTGCTGGCTCAATGAGAGAATAGAACATCAGAAACAAAGAGAAGAGTGGAATGCTTTGCCAGTCTGATTCAGCAATACGTCTTGATAGTCTGCGATAAATCTTGATAGTCTGTGTTAAGTGTTGAGTCTAACAAATATTGATAGTACGCAATAAATCTTGCTGGTCTTTAAAAGGTTTTGATGGCCTGTGATGAGTCTTGACAGCCTGCAATAAGTCTTGACAGCCTGCAATAAGTCTTGACGGCCTGCAATAAGTCTTGATGGCCTGCGATAAGTCTTGATGGCCTGTGATAAGTCTTGATAGTGAGCAATAAGTCTTTATAGCCTGTAATAAGTCTTTATAGCCTGTAATAAGTCTTTTTTAGTCTGCAATAAGTATTGATAGTCTGCAATAAGTATTGATTATCTGCAAGGAGTTTCATAGTCTGCAATAAGTATTGTTAGTCTGACTGAAATAAGTCATGATAGTTGCAGCATCCAATCTTTGCATGACTGAAGTTAATTGAATTAACTCCTTTCTAACCCATTAAAGTAATTTAAATTCATGAAATATACCCCTTGATTTAGAAGAATTATGCATTTTGCATCATAAGCGGATGATATCTGTATTTTGAAAGTTACATATCCTGAACTTTTTTGTGAACAAATACAAAAACCAAAAGAAAGACAGAGGTTCATCTATCATTTGAACACAATGTTTTAATTTGATTAATAAATGTGAAATAACAGTTATGATTATTAACAGGCATGTAGTGAGGCAACTCTAAAAGTTCTGAATGCGGCGGATGGACCCCACGTTAGGGTGTTTGGTGTTCCACTCGGCGAAGCGGCGGTACACTGCCCTCTCCAGCAGGTGCTGGCGGCCGTGGTACTTGGGGTGCTCGTAGAACACCCAGGCGCCGTCCATCACATTGCAGGAGTGCACCTCGCGGAGACGCCAGCGCTCGGGGAGGTTAGGCTTGTCTTCTCTGAACTCCATCAACTGACCGGCAAAGTCAGAACGCTTGTAGAGGCGGATCCTGAACATGCCAGAGGTCTAGAATACAAAGAGGGAACAGAGAGGGTACTTGTATTTATTATGGATCCCCATTAGCTGCTGCCAAAGCAGCAGCTACTCTTCCTTGGGTCCAGCAAAATTAAGGCAGTTTATACAATTTTAAAACATTGCAACACATTCACAGATTTCACAACACACTGTGTGCCTTCAGGCCCCTACTCCACCACTACCACATATCTACAGTACTAAATCCATGTGTTCCCACTCTCCACCCGGATGGATTTGCAGCGGTGGCTGAAACTGCAAACCAATATGGCAGAATACAAACAGTGTAGCTATTCCCTCTGTAAGGCAATCAAACAGGCAAAATGTCAGCATAGAGACAAAGTGGAGTCGCAATTCAACAGCTCAGACACGAGACGTATGTGGCAGGGTCTACAGACAATCACGGACTACAAACAGAAAACCAGCCACGTCGCGGACACCGTCTTGCTTCCGGACAAGCTAAACACCTTCTTCGACCGCTTTGAGGAAACGACGAGACAGCCTATAGGGAGGAAGTGAGGGCTCTGGGAGTGTGGTGCAAGGAAAATAACCTCTCACTCAACGTCAACAAAACAAAGGAGATTATCGTGGACTTCAGGAAACAGCAGAGGGAGCACCCCCCTATCCACATCGACAGGACAGCAGTGGAGAAAGTGGAACGTTTCAAGTTCCTCAGTATACACATCACTGACAAACTGAAATGGTCCACCCACAGGAGGCTGAAGAAATGTGGCTTGGCACCTAAAATTTGCTTTTCTTTCAAAAGCAAGGACATTTCTAAGTGACCCCAAACTTTTGAACGGTAGTGTGTATATATATTTATTTTTTTATAAAAAAATATATATAATCTACTTGCAGTGAAGCCACTCAACATTTACATTACATTCAGTCATCTAACAGACTCCATCCAGAGCGACCCACAGAAGTCCCCAGGGTCAACGCCCTGCTCAAGGGCACGTTGACAGATCTCCCATAAGGTCAAAAACGGAGACCCGAACAAGCGACCTATAAGCCACCGGCCCAAGCTCCCAACCGCCAGGCAGCCAGCCCTCCAAGCTCCATCCCACAGTTCCCCAGGAGCTGCCCATCAATCCTCCCCCCCAATCCCGAGATTTAAAAATAATAATAAAACAACTCCATTCCTAACCCTCAAGATGGAAATCTTACACACTGTGGCCTTTTTCTCTGGGAAACATTCTGTGTTTTTACTTCTTGGATTTCTTGAATTCACCTTTCGTGGTATACAGTAACTGTAATTATGAAAACATATTAATATTTACTTAGATATTGACCACTTTGTTTATAATATGTGCACTTTGATATAAAAGTTCCATGCTCTTCCATAACAACCATGTGACCTCAATCATCCCCCGAAACAAACTCATGTTTATCAGGTATGAGCAGGTCGCAGTTGTAAATGAGAACTTGTTCTCAACTGGCCTACCTGGTTAAATAAAGGTGAAATATATAAATACATTTGACAACTTTATTGTAATCCCACCATGCGACTGCAATCATCTTTTTCCAGTGGCTCAGAATTCCAGTGGCAATTCTCTTCAGTAGTTCCTTTTAGAATTCCATGATGCTGCAGATGGAGCCCACAGTGGCACACAGAGCTCCTTACTTGGTGTAGGAACAGTACTCCCTTCTCTCCAGAAGGTACTGGCGGCCGCGGAAGTTTGGGTGCTCGAAGAAGACCCAGGAACCCTCCTGGACCTTGCAGGAGTGGATCTCGGGGCTGTGGCAACACTCCTGGACTGAGGGTTAGGTTCTCAGTCATCTCCAGGGACTGGCCATTGAAGTTGGGCTTCTCAAACAGACTCAGCCTTTATCATTCCACATCGTCTTTGGTCCCCACGTCTACATGACATACTGTACATTTCTGATGACCTGACAGGAACTTATACAGTCGTTGAAGCCCATCCAGTGCTGGTAGTCTGCGTACCCCCGGGGTCTACAATGTACTGATAGCCCATGTAGTCGCAGCGCTCATAGAGGACCCATCAGCCGCCCTCCACCTGGCAAGAGTTTCATCAAGAAAAAAAGCCATGCAGGTCAGCGGAGTCTCCTTTGGATTCGATCGCCCCTGAAAGTTTCTGTCTTCTGTTGGAGGAGAAAAGACAGTTGGTCACAATTCTGAATTCTATAATATAGTTCCAGAATTCCAGAACTATGGAACTATGGACGTAGAAGTATGGAACTATGGAATTAGTACTATGGAACAGGTACTTATTCATTAAAGGAAGCTTCACCAGAACACATCTCACCTTCTTAATTTCTTGAGTTCAGAACACCAGGCGTAGTGAACAGCACTAAAGCTCAGGGTCTGCAGGTATCCTTTTTATACATGTTAGAGACACTAACACCAAGCACATGGTTAGCACCAAATTAATCAGATATTTCAATCAGCTATTCAAATATTTATGTAGGATCAACGCATTGTTCAAAAGCACTGAATCACCGATCCACACACAATAGCAGGTGGAAAGTGCCAAACCTCAGTCAGTTAATGTGGGATCAAAACCAATCTAGGGCCATCAAGGCCAGCTGGAGATAAACATGGACCATAGAAATCTAATGAGTAACACTATACGTTTTAACCCATGAAAAGCCATGTCATGATGCATTTAGTCTAGGACTTATTAACAGGCTCTTAACAGGCTGTCTGTATCTAATGCACAACAAACTAAATGTTACAAACAGTACTTCTCTGTTAAAGTACAGGATTTTTCTGCATAGAAAAGTATTGGACGGGTCGCCTAAGTTAGTATACTGTATATACCTGTATATAAAAAATCTGAATGGTAAAAGGTTTTCAGTGTAAACTTAAATAACAAAAAACAGATATACAGTATATAGAAAAGATAATAGACCAATATATTTTCATCTTTGAGAACTTATAATTATAAAAACTAGACAGTCACAGAGAATTTTAAATTCCCAAAATGATCCATTCAGGAGTATTTTTTTCCATGGCATGGGGCCCCCATTGATTTTGTTAGAATGTTTGAGTCACTCCGATAGCATAAGAACATGGCATAAGCTATGACAAAATGTGTAGAATTGCAGGAAACTAGCTTTAAAATAGCTAAATGTTCTCTATGCGGCCAAGAGGGCCTCTAAAACGTTCGGTTGGCGACCGCGCTAATGGCCAAGCCCACTGCCACACCCCGCAACGCCCACCACCTAAGCCCCATTTTGATCCAGAAATAAACCCTGACAGTATCCCTTAATTTAGATAATCCTTTATATTTACATTGAAATTACTATTAAAACGTGAAGAAATTTAACATTTAAGAAAACGTTAGTTAGGCCAGTCGTACAGAGTCATAAAGGTAAAATCCTAATGAGGCCAAATATGATTCTCTATGCAGTTCATACAGTTCATGCTAATGCATTCTTTACTCAGTATGCCAACTGTTGGCATTCATGCTGTAGTTGATGAAACCATCAATTATGTTGTGTAGAGGTAAAAGGTGGCATTGATTTCTGCAGTCTCCCTCTGCATTTTTTTCATCCATATACTGTAGCTCCGTTTCAAACCAAAGCAACTGTGTTTAAAGTATTTAACTTGCAGAAAAGCCCACCAGCACAACGCCAATGTAACCGATGTGAAATGGCTAGCTAATTAGCGGTGGTGCGCGCTAATAGCGTTTCAATCGGTGACGTCACTCGCTTTGAGACCTTGAAGTAGTGGTTCCCCTTGCTCTGCAAGGGCCGCGGCTTTTATGGCGCGATGGGTAACGATGCTTTGTGAGTGACTGTGGTTGATGTGTGCAGAGGGTCCCTGGTTTGAGCCCAGGTTGGGGCGAGGAGAGGGACGGAAGCTATACTGTTACATTGATGCTGTTGACCCGGATCACTGGTTGCAGCGGAAAAGGAGGTCAAAAGGGGGGTGAGTGTAACCGATGTGAAATGGCTAGCTAGTTAGCGGTGGTGCGCGCTAATACCGTTTCAATCGGTGATGTCACTCGCTTTGAGACCTTGAAGTAGTGGTTCCCCTTGCTCTGCAAGGGCCGCGGATTTTGTGGAGCGATGGGTAACGATGCTTCGTGGGTGACTGTTGTTGATGTGTGCAGAGGGTCCCTGGTTTGCGCCCGGGTCGGTGCGAGGGGATGGTCTAAAGTTATACTGTTACACCAAGACAGATTTCTAACAACATTAGTAAGGCGATACAGTTCTATGATTCTGATTGTAGCTAGCTTCAGCTATTGGTTAAGTTATTCATTTTATTTGCACTGAT
The DNA here is from genome assembly GCF_016432855.1 of Salvelinus namaycush. Taxonomy (NCBI): domain Eukaryota; kingdom Metazoa; phylum Chordata; class Actinopteri; order Salmoniformes; family Salmonidae; genus Salvelinus; species Salvelinus namaycush. The sequence continues at coordinate 23,071,742 of NC_052325.1, read as the reverse complement.
TTACAAAATGGTTATAGACAGATCCAGGATCAACACAGCTTAATGACGATCCAGGCTCAACATAGCTTAATGACGATCCAGGCTCAACATAGCTTAATGACGATCCAGGATCAACACAGCTTAATTAAGATCCAGGAGTTAGATCAAAGTGAACTTGTTTCACAGTCAGAACATTGTAATATGATCCTGGATAAAGCAGTAATATTTACTGTAGTACATCACATTGAACATGTAAACTGTCACAGCGACTTATGTATACATCCATCAAATTACTTAAGCCATTCATTGTATTGTAAATTCCTTGTTTCTTGACTTGAATATTAGATGTGGTGTGTGTTTGTTGTTCGGATACATAATGGAAACACTTGAGTAAATGAGGGAAACAAAGTAGATTGAAAGCAAGTGCTTTCATGAAGGTGTGTTCATGATGGTGTTCTTCGGCTTGCAAGCCTCCCCTTTTTCCTCCAAACATAACGATGGTCATTATGGCCAAAAAGTTATATTTTTGTTTCATCAGACCAGAGGACATTTCACCAAAAAGTATGATCTTTGTCCCCATGTGCAGTTGCAAACCGTAGTCTGGCTTTTTTATGGCGGTTTTGGAGCAGTGGCTTCTTCCTTGCTCAGCGGCCTTTCAGGATATGTCGATATAGGACTCGTTTTACTGTGGATATAGATACTTTTGTACCTGTTTCCTCCAGCATCTTCACAAGGTCCTTTGCTGTTGTTCTGGGATTGATTTGCACTTTTCGCACCAAAGAACGTTCATCTCAGGAGACAGAACGAGTCTCCTTCCTGAGCGGTATGACGGCTGCATGGTCCCATGGTGTTTATACTTGAGTATTATTGTTTGTACAGATGAACGTGGTACCTTCAAGTGTTTGAAAATTGCTCGCAAGGATGAACCAGACTTGTGGAGGTCTACAATTTATTTTCTGAGGTCTGATTTCTTTTGATTTTTCCATGATGTCAAGCAACGAGGCACTGAGTTTGAAGGTAGGCCTTGAAATACATCCACAGGTACACCTCCAATTGACTCAAATGATGTCAATTAGCCTATCAGAAGCTCCTAAAGCCATGACATAATTTTCTGGAATTTTCCAAGCTGTTTAAAGGCACAGTCAACTTAGTGTATGTAAACTTCTGACCCACTGGAATTGTGATACAGTGAAATCTGTCTGTAAACAATTGTTGGAAAAAATACTTGTGTCATGCTCAAAGTAGATGTCCTAACCGACTTTGTAGTTTGTTAACAAGTTAACAAGAAATTTGTGGAGTGGTTGAAAAACGTGTTTTAATGACTCCAACCTAAGTGTATGTAAACTTCTGACTTTAACTGTATAAAAATGCTGGTCAGGCCATTATTTTTGCAAATATCTTGTCTACCATGGCTATGGCCCTATAGGATGACAATGCCTCCATCCACAGGGCACGATTGGTCACTGAATGGTTTGATGAGCATGAAAATTATGTGAACAATATGCCATGGCCATCTCAGTCACCAGATCTCAACCCAAATTAACACTTATTGGAGATTCTAGAGATGCGCCTGGGACAGCGTTTTTCACCACCATTAACAAAACACCAAATTATAGAATTTCTTGTGGAAAAATGGTGTTGCATTCCTACAACAGAGTTCCAGACACTTGTAGAATATATGCCAAGGTGCATTAAAGCTGTTCTTGTTCATGGTGGCCCAGCACCCTATAAAGACGCTTTATGTTGGTGTTTCCTTTTATTTTGGCAGTTACTTGTACATTCCTTTGTTCAGAGACTTTCCTTAATCCAATTCTTACTGAACTGTGTTGTGTGCTAATATGATATGGTATTCTAGGTCTTTGAGTGGTACAGTAACATTCTGATTCATTGTAATGTGTCTTGAATTTAAACATGCAGGAGTCTCCTGTTATCATCCAACTTTTCATTATGACTTGTATTGTATGTTCATTTTTATTGTTAACCTTTACGGAATTGTGTAAATACTTCTTTCCTTGGAGGGCAATAGACTATCATATATTATTCTATTCTGTTATATTCTGTTCTACAGTTGATGAAATGCTAGCAAAGATTACTAAAGAAAACTGAGTAAGTAGATCTACTGGTGTTGACGTACATGTGTGCCCTGTGTTGATATCCATGTCAAAGTAATGAAGACAGCAGCGTTTGTGCGGATTAGACAGGGTTTTATTTGTTGGACTGCAACACTCTCACACAGAGGTGGGTGTCATAAGAACGGCAGAGAGGTTAATGGGGAAGGATGTTGTCGTAGGGCTCTAGAACTAAAACACTAGGAGTCTTAGGATTCTAGAACTCTGTGATCCTGCGGAAGGAGCCCACGACAGGGGAGGTGGCGCCCCAGTCTGTGAAGTTACGGTACTCTCCGCGCTCCAGGAAGTACTGCTGCCCCCTGTAGTTGGGCAGCTCATAGAAGACCCAGGCACCGTCTATCACTACAGCAGAGTGGAATTCACAGAACTTGAAGGCTTCATGGACCGATGGGCAGTCTTCGCTCCACTCTGCCATCTGGCCAGCTAAATCTGGCCTGTCATAGAACCTGATCTTGTAGGAATTTCCATAGACCTGCAAAATAAATACAACCAAAAATACATAAATGCCAGTATCCCTAATTAATAATATAAAAGTAATCACTTTAATTATTTAAATTGCCATTACTCTGTATGTTCTTAACAATATTAGGCCTTTGGAATGCCTCTTTAAATAGGTTTCTTGGCTGTTGTCCTGGTTTCCTTCAACAATTGATGTGCATGGGCATGGACGTGAGGGAAACTGCTGCCAAAACATGAGCCTTTTATCTCTCCTTATTGTCTGTTGGCTTTTGACTGATCATTGCCTGGTTGGTGCACCCTGGGGCATTCCATTCACTGCCCTGCATCCAAATCTGGTCAGACACTTTTTAACATCCTAATTGCCAAAACCCAAATATACAAGTGTAATATAAATGACAAGTTTATGATGTCTCTGATATAAAATGTAGAACATTTAAGATCTGGGAAAGATCTGTCAAAAAGCAAAAAATGCTGGAAATATAGCAAATCAAGAAACAGCGCAGATTATCAACTTCTTGCCTCAAGTCGTCAGTATCTATCTACTGACACACGTCCGATCCATCAGTGCCATCTTCAAACTTAACGATAGAGTTAGTAGGCTTACAGTTTGTAGCCTACTATTGGTAGGAAGGCTTACATTTTTAATAGAGCGACAGGATCTGATGTTGTCGTTGAAGCCCATCCACTGCTGGTGGTCAGGGTACTCCCCAGAGGTCAGCACGTACTGGTAGCCTCCGTAGTTGGGGCGCTCGTACAGCACCCAGCAGCCGCTCTCCACCCTGATGGAGTTACAGCGGCTGAGGTAGGAGTGCAAGTCTGGGCAGTCGCTGTTGCACTCATAACTACGACCTTGGAAGTTCTTCTCCTCAAAGAATACAATCTGGAAGAGAGAGGGAGAGAAAGAGAAAAGCCTGGTAAGATACAAGCCAACCTGGCTGTCACGATTGCTCTTCTGGCGAAGCTGCAATACTGCAATACATAACAACGCTGCTTGAAGTTACAGAAGTTACAAAAACCTAAAGTCTACTTTTTTGTAAAGTTTTAAATGTATTCTTGTATATAATCCAAAGGCTCTTCTTACCTTTCCCATTTTTTTTATTGTTATTGTTCACCTCCCACTCACCAGCAGCACTGCCGAGGTTTATATCCAAATCCAGAATGTGCCGACAAGGGAAAAGCCTTTGTTAACTAAATTAGCCTGATTTGCATATCATCAAAATGGTTTGTTCAAGTTTGATTTCCCTTTGTCCCAATGTAATGGCTCTGTATCAAAGAATTGCCAGAACTGTGATGTGAAAGTTATAAAGGCCAAGTCTCCCAACCTATCCCCTAAATGCGTTATATGGATTGCTTTCAATCAGTCCGCTATCAAGGAACCTTGATTGGTTTCTATTGGCGTCTAGTATTGTGTGATCTATAATCGTTTTTTGGGAGGGTGGAGATTTAATTTTGTCTTGAGCATGATGTTCAGGATCTGTCTTGTTTTGCAACTGTCTGGTCTCATCGTCTGAAGTTGTAGAACGCTCTCGTCTCATCGTCTGAAGTTGTAGAACGCTCTCGTCTCATCGTCTGAAGTTGTAGAACGCTCTGGTCTCATCGTCTGAAGTTGTAGAACGCTCTGGTCTCATCGTCTGAAGTTGTAGAACGCTCTGGTCTCATCGTCTGAAGTTGTAGAACGCTCTCGTCTCATCGTCTGAAGTTGTAGAACACTCGTCTCATCGTCTGAAGTTGTAGAACTGTCTGGTCTCATCGTCTGAAGTTGTAGAACTGTCTGGTCTCATTGTTGAATGATCAATGAAGGATTCGGCAGGTAGCCTAGTGGTTAGAGTGTTGGGCTAGTAACTGAAAAGTTGCAAGATCGAACCCATGTGCTGACAAGGTAAAAATCTGGTGTTCTGCACCTGAACAAGGCAATTAACCCACTGTTCCTAGGCCGTCATTGAAAATAAGAATTTGTTCTTAACTGACTTGCCTAGTTAAATAAAGGTAAAAAAATATATATATATGTTATGGTAACAGACACAGCATCTCAAGGGGAAAAGGGAATCAAACGGCCCAAAAGCATCAGGCAAGCAGTTATTCAAATAATTCTATGATGGAACAAGGCAAGAATGTCGAGGAGAAAGATAGCCTAACTAATACAGAGGTACACACATTTCACACGCTCAAACCAATCAGGGATCTGCGGGATGAGAAGACAATATTGAATGTACTTGAAAATTCTGTTGTAATCTCAGGTCGAGGTCCGAATGGCTCCTTTCAATAATCTATGGTTGATATTTGATCTTCGTCCACTGAGATCGAGACTAAATCAATCTCAAGGCGATATCAAAGGACTAGTGAAACGGAAGTTAGGCAGCAATGCTTTAGCCCAAAGTTCTATGTGTGCTACAGAGGTTGTCCAGGAGGGAGTCCCCTGTGGGGACCGGGACAGTTTCTGAAGGACATGAATAATGTCCTTCACAGGATTTTATCATTTTCCAGGGCTAGTTCCTTTGTTATTAAATGGTGGCCATTTGACGGTTGTCAGTAATCTGATTTTGAAAAGGAGGAAGATGAGGAAGAATGGTTCCCTCTCAACTGGGTGTCTTCCTGGATGAGGTGAAGCCATGGAAGAAGAATGGAGATCTTCCTCCCCCATGAAGAGGTGTCTCCTTATTTGAAGTTTGTTTGTCCTTCTCCATCTTGGTGTCGACTGTAGATTGGGAGGAGGTGTCCTTCCTAGTCAGTGGCGCGGCATGAAGTCGCTACAGCTCTAACGACTGAACTTTCATCCCGAAAGTAGTTATCGAGTCATCATTTAGTAGTAATTGATGTGTTCCTTTTGAGACTTTCGCTGTGCTCTTAATTTACAGTAGATACAGAGGAATGAGCATGCCAATGGATTGTTAACAAAACTGTCGGAAATGATTGATGACATGACACAACATGAACTCCGAACCAAAACAAAGATATTTTCTCAGGTTGCAAGTGTGACCACTATGACATTGAAGAAACTATCTTTCAATGAATGTCTCACTCGGATTGTGAAATAGTATTGACATATTTCAAGAATGACAAAGGAACTCCTCTGAGCTCTGTGCAGAGTAGAGAGTTTCTGGATGACTATATAGGGACTTTGTGACTCCGTTCTATAACAAAACGATGTGAAAAATGTGATTAGATATATTAACTCTGAATCTAAGGCTGTATTACTCCGTTGACTATTTCTAAACAAACAATGTATAGCTTCAACATGTTTAAAACTGTCATGCCGTTCTCATGGACTGTCTCTTTTAGTTATACTGTAGATCTGTCATTCTCATTGAAAGCAAGCCAAGACGCGGTAGATCTGTTCTGTGTACTATTTCTATGCTTCCCTTTTCCTTTCTGCGTCTTTTACTTGTTTTGTATATCTGCTTCAAACAGCTAAAAATACAATATTTTTGGTTTATGCAAAATATATTTCAAAGCGGTTTAGATGGTACAATGATTCTCTACACTATACTTGCTTGTTTTGTCACATAAACTGAAATTAAGCGAACTACTAGAATTTCAGCAACCAGGAAATGGCGGAGCGATTTATGCATAGAGCACCTTTAATTTCTTGAACCACTGTTGGCATTTTGAAGCATGCCCTTGATTAAAGCCACAAACATTGGCTTTGTATGGGGGATGGGGCTGGGAAAATGTAACCACAGAGCTATGGATGCCAGGGTTGACTGTCCATGAGATTGAAATGATAGGTTTGAATGTTTACAAATACTCACATGACAACACAAACATAAACAATGGCGTAAAACAAACTTATATTTTTCATTATTATTGTGGAAAGACATTTGCACTGTCAGTTCCCACATATTTAGGTCACTTGTGGGAAATGGGACTGACGTTTGTATATCTCTTGAGAAAGAGAGCAATTGATTCAGTATAATATTGGCAGTTCAATGTTTAAACTCACTTTCCTGAAATGTGCTGATTATTATCATAATAAAAACCAGCGTTTTGTGTTTTTGTATAGCACTCCTAGACGGTAGACTCCTAAAAGGTAGACTCCTAAAAATTAGAGTCCTAAGCGGTAGACTCCTAAAAGGTTTACTCCTAAATGGTAAGAAATGGTCTCTGTTCTCTACATTCCTGCTTCCTCCGTGTGTCTTCAGCTGGTCCTCAGTGCCATGGGAACTCCTTTATGGTAAGTCACGATAGTACAAAAAGATTTTATGACGATTGCAGACCTGCTTATTCATCAGGTTCCAGAACATGTCAATAACAAAACCCCGTTGCTGTCCGTATAAAAGCCCCCTGGCAGCTCCAGGTCGTTGGACAGAATCCCACAAACAACATCAAACATGGGCAAGGTATGTACAGATCAGCCAAATGTGGGTCAACTTGTCAGTCCTCTAACGCAGCACAGTCATATTCATCTGGGATTCAACTAATGGAAAAGAACAGCAGACAGCTTGAAATGGGATCAAGATAAACAAAGATGGATAATTAGATCATTACATAGTCGGGTGACTGTCTTTTCAAGCATGATGAAAGCAACAGCTTAGTGACACTAATCCTGTGTATTAGTAACAAAACTTCACAGAACTTCAGCAAACAACTTGAGAAAGTGAATTGAACCTTTGATGTGTGGTCTCTTTCAGATCATTTCTACAAGGACAGGAACTTCCATGGCCGCTCTTATGAGACCAGCCAGGACTTCCTCGACATGTCCTCCTACATGTCTCGCTGCCAGTCCTGCAGGGTGGAGAGCGGCTGCTTCATGGCGTACGAGCGCCTCAACTTCATGGGAAACCAGTTCTTCCTGAGGAGGGGAGAGTACTCAGACTACATGCATATGACTCCTGCCGTATGATCCCTCAGGTAGGAGAAAGGCTCAGTGATCCATATAACTCAATACAATATCTCTGGGGATATTTTATAATCTGTGTATTTCTGCTTAAACCAGCTTGATTTGATTTATCAGGTTCCCCATTAGCCTACGCCAATGACGACAGCTAGTCTTACTGGGGTCCGACATATAGCGAAAAATACATTAAAGACAAAAAACTTTACAATTGACATACTGTAACTGTAATATCCTATATACTGTATATTGGTTTGGCTTGCTTGTGTTGTTTTATAAACTAATGTGATTTTCTTCTGGGAAATTCCGATCTGTGCTAGGATGCAAAACCAGTGACTTTCTGGTTACTGGCCCAACACTCTTAACCGCTAGGCTACCTGGCACACTTTAATTGGAATTACAGCTGTAAAGGAGTGGTGATTATGAGCATGATTTATTTTGCACAACAGCTCAGAGGATCCTTCAGGATGAGAGTCTACGAGAAGGAGAACTTCGGAGGTCAGATGCACGAGATGATGGAGGATTGTGAGTCCTTCCAGGACCGTTACCGCATGGCCAACTGCGAGTCTGCCCAGGTCATGGAGGGACACTGGCTGATGTACGAGCAGCCCCACTTCAGAGGCAGGATGATTTACATGAGGCCCGGAGAGTATAGAAACCTCAGGGAGATGGGAAGAAGCGGAATGAGATATAGTTCTGTGAGACTCATCATGGAATCCTGTTAAATCTTTTCATTTGTAGCCCTTTTCAATTGTGAAACACGTAGTGGAAATGCAATAAAATACCATCTAAGAACATTTTTGTATCTGCACACCTTTATTGTAAATTATTATGGTTTTTGACGTATTTTCAGATTTATTTAGAATTTAATGAATGACTTTGGTTGTTCCTCTCAACATACAACTGAAAATGATTTGTCCATTTGTCTGTAGTTGATTCCCCAAGACAAACCTTGGGTATTTAGTTCCCTTACTGAGATACTTCATCGATATGTTTTGTCAGCATTATATTATTCAAGTCAATTTATTGATTAAAAAAATTGGGGTTGCTTCAGATGTGCTATAAAATCAAACATCACATTTTAAGTGGAATATAACATAACGTGACTTATCAATAACATTTAAATACCATTTCAATCACATTCAGATTATGTATCACTGTTTGAATAAGCATTGGATCAAAACAAAATGACCAAATGGCATAAAGTTATGAAAGACTATTTCAAATACAGTTGTATTACTTATGGATAAATTAGATTTTCTGACAGCACAGCTCTTTAGAGGAGAAAAAATACCAATGCAAATGTTGTAGCTACTATAAAATAGGTGTACATATATTTGTTTTTTTTGTTTAGATTTTTACTCAGATCATTGGACTATGCACTTAGCCTTCAAGAAACAAATGGAAATATGTTTTGTTTGCCAGGCTTAGCTTACATTGAACAATAAGGGTCCAAAAACTAAGTGCTTGGAACCTTACTATTCTCTCCATATATGCCATCCCTTTGAAATAATAACCCATAAACATTGAATGCCATTTCATTGCTATGCAGATGAAAGACAAATCTACTTGTCAATACAATCAGATGATACATTAAAGACAAAGTATTTTCAGCACAAGCTACAGCCAGTGAGTTGATTGTTCCTTTAGGTATACAGATTTATCTTTTATTATCAATATGTTCTCTCCTTTTTTATGATGCCCTCTGCAATGCTATATATTTGATAGCAATGGTGCTTGGCCCTCTTAATTGATGCTTTTAGGTATTTTCTCATTTTCACAGATCGAATAAATGTTGTATACCATGTCATATCATACCTTATACAATGTAAGTTATATTTCAGAATGAAGAGGTATGTGATGATCAAGTAAGACAAATACAGTAAATAGTGTTTTTGCACATTTATTTGAACAATTGGCAATCAGATGATTTAGCATATGTCGGTGATACGCCTCATGCTCATGAACCTCATGCCCTTGGCCCCCATGCCCATATCCTTGAAGCTCTTGTACTCTCCAGGCCTCATGTACATCATCCTGCCTCTGAAGTGGGGCTGCTCAAACATCAGCCAGTGGCCATCCATAACCTGGGCAGACTGACAGTCAGACATGCGGTAACGATCCTGGATGGAGTCACAGTCATCCATCAGCTCCATGCTCTGACCTCCAAAGTTCTCCTTCTCGTAGATCTTCATTTTATAGGATCCTCTGTGCTGTTGGTGGAGAATTGTATTAAATTGTATTAATTCCAAAGTATGACAGTTTTAGAAGCCTACTTTGTAATTTAAAGGAAGAAATGCTATTTCTTCCGTACCATGGGGATCATACGGCTGGACCTGATGCAGTCGCTCTGGCTCATGCCCATCAGGCGCTGGTTGTCGGGGTACTCTCCTCTTCTGACCAGCATCTGGTGTCCCATGAAGTTGGGGCGCTCGTAGACCATAAAGCAGCCGTTCTCAACCCTGCAGGAGTTGCACCTGCTCAGGTAGGAGGACATGTCGGGGCAGTCCTGGCTGGTCTCATAGGAACGACCCTGGAAGTTCTTGTCCTCGTAGAAGATGATCTGCAGAAAAGTTTTTAGAATGCTATACAACAGCTACGCATAATTAAGCTGCAGTAGACACACATCAAAAGCAGTCATTTAGTTGGAATGATATGAACATTTGTTTAAATGCCACCTACCCTGCCCATGGTCATGGTGGCTGTTGGTTGTTTAAACTTGACTGTAAATGCTTGTGCCACCCTTGCCCTTTTATACTTTGTTAGATGCCCACAGCATATGTAACCACATTGTGTTCAATTCCTGAGTCATCACCATGTAATCTACTGTAAACAGAAGCAGGTTCAATATGATTGGTTTTAGTAGTGTTTGCATAATATTTTAAAGAGTTAGTATACTGTGGTAAATGAAACATGTAAATGACTTACCTATGGCTTTGATGATCATGGAACGTTAACTATGATTCCTAACTCTCAACAATTCGTACATCACCTAGAAGTAGAGATGGAGGTTGGCACACTGCCAACTGTGCCAACTGAGCAAAGCAAAAAGCCGCTTCACTGAGTATTGGTCTGCCCCTATTTTTGCTACGTTGCAGGAAATAACTCTGTGATACCTGGGGTTGCAATCTCATGACACCTGTTGCTAAGATTTTCCATGTTTGGCCACCGAAAGTGCACACAATTGTGAATAGAACTTCATTGTTAGTCCTACATTGAACACTTCACACTTAAAATGTACCCCAAAAAAATAATTTAAAAAGGATTGCAGTCATTCCTATTTGTATTTGTTTTGATTAAGGATCCCAATTAGTTCCTGCCAAGGCAGCAACTACTCTTCCTGGGGTTCAGCAACATTATGGCAGTTATATACAATTACAAATATTACATGACATTACATTTCGTAAAACTTTTCACAACACATTAAGTGTGTGCCCTCAGGCCTAGGACTAAAGTACAATAATCCCTAGTCTAAGCTAAATCACTTGGAGTCAACAGTAATGTGTTGAATGCAAGCATTATGTACTATAAAAAATTATTTCAAGAGACAGAGTTATTGTAGTTCCTCAAATACCATCAACATAAGCAGGGTTGGGAAGACTTTGGGAACGGATTTAATGAAGATTGCTTGGTATCCCATCCTCCCCTAGTGCCATTATTGGCACCAAAGGAATTACAAATATTTCCATTTTATTCTATTTTGTGTTGTGCCTTTCTGACTTAAAATACAATAAAGTTCCTGAGGTTTGATATGACTATTTTTATACAGTATTGTAACGGTTTTCCTCCTCCTCGTCCGAAGAGGAGGAGTAGGGATTTGACCAAAACGCAGCGTTGTGATACGACATGAATATTTATTTAAACAAGATGAAAACTAAACAAACTTGAGAATTTACAAAATAACAAAACCGATGTAGACAGACCTGAACATGGAACTTACATAAATACACGAAGAACTCACGAACAGGCACAGACTACATCAAACGAACAAACCGAAACAGTCCCGTGTGGTGCACATACACAGACACGGAAGACAATCACCCACAAACAAACAGTGTGAACAGCCAACCTATATATGGTTCTCAATCAGAGGAAACGTCAAACACCTGTCCCTGATTGAGAACCATATAAGGCTAATTACAAGTGACCTAAACATAGAAACACAAAACATAGAATGCCCACCCCAACTCACGCCCTGACCAACTAAACACATACAAAAATAACATAAAACAGGTCAGGAACGTGACAAGTATTATTGAAAAACATGACAATTAGATGAAACATTACAACAAAGTAGGTCGAAGAAAAAATATAAATATATATATTTTTAAATAAAACAAAGTAGGTCGATACCAACAGTGATGTAGTGGTAAAAAATAGGTGGGTAAACTCTGATTGCCGGTCACGGTGAAAAAAGTACCACTCCCTATACTTTCAATGCATTTTTCTGCAAACGGTGGGTAAACTGTTGGGCAAACTGTGTTTACTTGCGTTTACCCTGCACTACACCACTGGATACCAACCTTAACCAAAGTTAGTGACTTAAAGGGGCAATCTACAGTTGCTACATCCATTTTTGTACTTATAAATAAATGATACATACTCAATGATGCTTGAAGAATATAACTTAGAAATGCCCTATGAGCTTAGTTGTCTTACCCCATCAGAACCAAAAACATAAGGTTGTTTTACTCCAATGTTTGTAAACAATGTGAATGTAAACAAACACTGTATAGCTTCAAAACATGGTTAAAACGATAATGTTGATATCATGGATGTTCCGTTGTCGCATCCATAGCTCTGTCTATGATTTTGAGTGGTTACATTTCTCCAGCCCAATCCCTCAGATTTGAATTTTTGTTTTCATTTCAGCAATGTTCTACTTGCGATGTATTAGACGGCTTGCTCAAGATTGATGTAAAAAAAAATCGACTGGGGCTGATTTGCTTGATCCTTCCTTGCTGCAGCTTTCTGCTCATCTGACCGCAGCATCTTTAACACCTATTTAACCTTAAAATTATTTCTGGTACCATCATCCGTGTCTGCAAGGTGGCCCATATACTTCCCCTTCACTCCCCCTTGAAGAATGTGTTTGTTTCATATGATTGTGTTTTGCTTTTCGTGTTTTGTGTTTGCTTTTCATGTATTGATGTGTATATAGATATGTATAGTGTAATTGATGTGTACATAGATGTGTATAGTGCAATTGATGGGTGTATAGATATGTTTAATGTAATTTATGTGTATATAGATATATATAGTGTAATTGGTGTTTATAGAAGTGTTGGGCAGGTCGTCACTGTAAATAAGAATGTGTTATTAATTGACTAACCTGTATAAATAAAGGTAAAAACAAAAAAAGACAGAGCAGTCGATACATTCGCTGCCCCCATGCACCTGTTCCCCATAGCAGCGGGTTTCAGTTGGCACTGCCCCAGATGCATACAATCTGGAATAATAACCATTTACAGACTGATTTAACAAACTTTACAGCACGCTATGCTGTGTTGCTGAGTTAGGCATTAAAAACAATGGACCATAGATCATTTAGCAATCAAGTTGAGTATAAAAGTGACAGGGGAGGATGAGTGAGCAAAGTACCAGTGTTGTCAGTGATAGGAGAAATCATGGGCAAGGTAGGATAACTATATCTATTGTGGACTTCCATGGGTAGGTCAAAGTCTGCACTGACACGAACAATTCAATACGTTATTAAGTAAAAATCATGTAAATTCTAAAATACAGAAATGTGAGTGAACACACCTAGATGGAGTTCACTTTTATGTAAGTGATCATATTTGAGTTACCACATAGCTCATTGAAGATGTGTATTTTAACAACTTTATAAAAACCATATCTTCCTAGATCATCTTTTACGAGGACAAGAACTTCCAGGGTAGTTCCTATGAGACCAGCAACGATTGCCCTGAGCTGACCTCCCACCTGAGCAGGTGCAACTCCTGCAGGGTTGAGAACGGTTGCTTTATGGTCTACGAGCGCCCCAACTTCATGGGACACCAGATGCTGGTCAGAAGAGGAGAGTACCCCGACAACCAGCGCCTGATGGGCATGAGCCAGAGCGACTGCATCAGGTCCAGCCGTATGATCCCCATGGTAAGAAGAGCTAATGTGTCATGGTTCAATTCAGTGTGTTGTTTATTTCATTTACCACACATAGATACGTCATTCCAATCAAATTCCCCAAAACAGCACAAAGGAAATTACAGGATGAGGATCTACGAGAAGGAAAACTTCGGAGGTCAGATGCACGAGATGGTGGACGACTGTGACTCCATCCAGGGGCGTTACCGTATGTCAGACTGCCAGTCCTGCAACGTGATGGATGGCCACTGGCTGATGTATGAGCAGCCCCACTTCAGAGGCAGGATGATCTACCTGAGGCCTGGAGAGTACAGGAGCCTGAGAGATATGGGCTTGGGCCCCATGGACATGAGAATCGGCTCCATCAGACGTATCATGGACTCCTGTTAAACCCCCATCAAGCTTCACCTAATCCTAATAAATATATGCTTCTATCTGTTGTAAGACTTTTGCTCTTTTACTCCCTTCAGAACAAGTGTTCAGTATTGTACTTGTCAAATAATGTAGACTTCATGTAGCAGCCTTAAATCAACAGATACTGCATTAAGACTTCACTTTCAACCAGATCTCGCATACTTCAGATGTACAATTCATATTTTAAAAAACGATTGTACTCTAGGTTTGAGAGATGTTCTGGTTAGGGTTCCATCCCGAGAATAAATCCCTTTTTCTCTCCGGTAACCCGGTATTTCCCGCCAAAACCGGAAATGTAATTCTAAAGCTTTATAAATCATTATAAAGTATTATAAATCATATAAATGTCAAGATTTGATTAGAGCTTTAATCAGCATGAGCATTCAAATCTGATGCTACCTGAGCCTGATGTGCCATATATTAAATACATGTTATGAGCCCTACTTTAACAACATTTAATGAGCCCAAGCCCAAAGAAGCCCAAATGATTGTGCCTTTATCCAATACATATGTGATATAGGCACATTACGCACGACAGAAAAACATAAAAGCAAATAGATGTAGCAAGCTATATATGCTCTCTTGGGTAAATACATTAAACAAGCTTCAGTAGGCTAAACATTTTGAGTGTCAACTGTATTACTGTACTGTATTGCATTATACTGTATTATATGGACTGGAATTACGCACATCATTCAAACCATGATAAAGAAGAAGAGAACATGCGAAACTGGTGCAGCACATGTTACCTATGAAGGTAGAAGTATTGGCTAGCGAATTAGATTTTAATTTTGAAATATAATTGGGCTTATTTGTATAATTAGCAGGCTGACGCATATATACAGTTGAAGTCGGAAGTTTACATACACCTTAGCCAAATACATTTAAAGTTTTTCACAATTCAAATCAAATCAAATCAAGTTTATTTTATATAGCCCTTCGTACATCAGCTAATATCTCGAAGTGCTGTACAGAAACCCAGCCTAAAACCCCAAACAGCAAGCAATGCAGGTGTAGAAGCACGGTGGCTAGGAAAAACTCCCTAGAAAGGCCAAAACCTAGGAAGAAACCTAGAGAGGAACCAGGCTATGAGGGGTGGCCAGTCCTCTTCTGGCTGTGCCGGGTGGAGATTATAACAGAACATGGCCAAGATGTTCAAATGTTCATAAATGACCAGCATGGTCAAATAATAATCAGGAGTAAATGTCAGTTGGCTTTTCATAGCCGATCATTAAGAGTATCTCTACCGCTCCTGCGGTCTCTAGAGAGTTGAAAACAGCAGGTCTGGGACGGGTAGCACGTCCGGTGGACAGGTCAGAGTTCCATAGCCGCAGGCAATGGCATTTAATCCTGGTAAAAATTCCCTGTCTTAGGTCAGTTAAGATCCTCACTTTATTTTTAGAATGTGAAATGTCAGAATAATAGTAGAGAGAATGATTTATTTCAGCTTTTATTTATTTCATTACATTCCCAGTGGGTCAGACGTTTACATACACTCAATTAGTATTTGGTAGCATTGCCTTTAAATTGTTTAACTTGGGTCAAACGTTTCAGGTAGCCTTCCACAAGCTTCCCACAATAAGTTGGGTGAATTTTGGCCCATTCCTCCTGACAGAGCTGGTGTAACTGAGTCAGGTTTGTAGGCCTCCTTGCTCGCACACACTTATTCAGTTCTGCCCGCACATTTTATATAGGATTGAGGTCAGGGCTTTGTGATGGCCACTCCAATACCTTGACTTTGTTGTCCTTAAGCCATTTTGCCACAACTTTGGAAGTATGCTTGGGGTCATTGTCCATTTGGAAGACCCATTTTCAGCCAAGCTTGAACTTCCTGACTGATGTCTTGAGATGTTTCCTCAATATATCCACATAATTCTCCTCACTCATTATGCCATCTATTTTGTGAAGTGCACCAATCCCTCCTGCAGCAAAGCACCCCCACAACATGATGCTGCCACCCCCGGGCCTCACGGTTGGGATGGTGTTCTTCGGCTTGCAAGCCTCCCCCTTTTCCCTCCAAACATAACGCTGGTCATTATGGCCAAACAGTTCTATTTTTGTTTCATCATACCAGAGGACATTTCTCCAAAAAGTATGATCTTTGTCCCCACGTGCAGTTGCAAACCGTAGTCTTTTTTGTACTTTTGTACCTGTTTCCTCCAGCATCTTCACAAGGTCCTTTGCTGTTGTTCTGGGATTGAATTGCACTTTTCGCACCAAAGTACGTTCATCTCTAGGAGACAGAACGCGTCTCCTTCCTGAGCGGTATGACGGCTGCGTGGTCCCATGGTGTTTATACTTGCGTATTATTGTTTGTACAGATGAACGTGGTACCTTCAGGCGTTTGGAAATTGCTCCCAAGGATGAACCAGACTTGTGGAGGTCTACAATTTATTTTCTGAGGTCTTGGCTGATTTCTTTTGATTTTCCCATGATGTCAAGCAAAGAGGCACTAAGTTTGAAGGTAGGCCTTGAAATACATCCACAGGTACACCTCCAATTGACTCAAATTATGTCAATTAGCCTATCAGAAGCTCCTAAAGCCATGACATAATTTTAGGGAAATTTCCAAGCTGTTTAAAGGCACAGTCAACTTAGTGTATGTAAACTTCTGACCCACTGGAATTGTGATAAAGTGAATTAATCTGTCTGTAAACAATTGTTGGAAAATGACTTGTGTCTTGCGCAAAGTAGATGTCCTAACCGACTTGCCAAAACTATAGTTTGTTAACAAGAAATTTGTGAAGTGGTTGAAAAATGAGTTTTAATGACTGTATGTATGTAAACTTCCGACTTCAACTGTACCTTTCATAATGTTTCCCCAAATGTTATTAGCCTACCTCTTCTTTCTCTCTCTGTTGTTGCTTCATTCCTTTCTCGCTTTCAACAGTTATATGAAATACGTTTCATTGTCCTGATCTTCATCATTCAAATGACAACCTTGAATAATATAATAATAATATAGGACTAGAATTAGATGCAGAAGGCTTTCACTTCTCTTCATGAAGATTGAATGGCTATGGTTCTGAATAAATAATTGCTACATCCGTGAGTTCTATTGGCTGCTGTATTTAACATTCAGCAAAAAAGAGGTTGCGTCCCTCTTCAAATTTTTTATTGATATAAGAAATACAAGAAGAAAAAAAAATGATGTCTAGCAAGCTATTCTAGTCTAGCTTTTCTGTGAGAGAGTGCTCAGCTGTGCACTGATTTAAAGCAATGATAGATATTGGAGTTATAGGCTGTTCTAAAACTCTTAATTATTTATGAAAACATCTTTAATTATCTTTAATTATGAAAACATCTTCATAATTAAATAACAAGGTGACCCCCGAATGCCAGATGGAGATGGGTAAATTAGACGTGTATTCGGTCTTTATATTACTATAGCATAGGCTACGCTGCAGCAAATGTAGGCCTACATGTCACAAGAAAAAAAAGTTACCAAGATGAGATGATAGGTCTACACATGCATAGTGAACTGCACTCCATACTGAGATGGGCTGTCTGTCCCCACCCTGAGGGTTGATGATTCATGCAGAGGCGTTAGAAAAGACATCACATGGAATTTAACTGTTCCATTTCACGCCATGCTGTTCATATAAATAATTTATTATAATTTACTGGTTTCTCACAGTTATTTATCCCGGGAAAAGGGACTGGTTTTGGGCGGTAAATCCTGGTAAATCCCGTAACCAGGTTTTTAAGCCTTGAGACAATTGAAACATGGATTGCAGTCAAGAACTGCAATGCTGCTGGGATTTTCATGCTCAACAGTTTCCCATGTGTATCAAGAATGGTCTACCACCCAAAGGACATCCAGCCAACTTAACACAACTGTGGGAAGCATTGGAGTCAACATGAGCCAGCAGGCCAGCATCCCTGTGGAATGTTTTGGACCCCTTGTAGAGTCCAGCCCAACAAATTGAGGCTGTTCTGAGGGAAAAAGGGAGTGCAACTCAATGTTAGGAAGGTGTTCCTAATGTTTTGTTTCCTCAGTATATGTTGAAGTATTACAAAAGAGAAGTCAACATGTGGTTACAGTATATGGGAAGTTGGACAACAGGTTACTGAAACACCAGACATGTTTTTGTTTGACTCGGTGAGTGTCATATTTTTGTTAGCTAACTTTTAAACTAACCCTAACCTTATCCAGTCACTAATATGCCTGACCATAAACTTAACCTAACTCTAACCTTAACCTAACCCTGACCTTAACCTAACCCTGACCATAAACTTAACCTAACTCTAACCTTAACCTAACTCTAACCTTAACCTAACCCTGACCTTAACCTAACCCTGACCATAAACTTAACCTAACTCTAACCTCAACCTAACTCTAACCTTAACCTAACTCTAACCTTAAACTGGAGCTAGAATACTAACAGTTGTCCCGCTTTCCAAATGTTCACATGTTGACATTTGAGAGTGAAAATAAGAGATTTGACTTTAATGGAGATAAATATTCATATGTAATCCAAGAGAGTTAGACTGTGTATGGAATGGACATGTTGCTGTTGTAATGCGTTCGCGAATAAGGGAGTCTGACAACGTTACTGCTGGTGTGAATGTCCAATGTTTACTTCACCATTAGCATTTCATACATGGTGCATCTTGTGTCACACTTAACGATGTCCCCATACACCCCACTTATAGTGTACTAGTTCCGGTGTAACCCCCGCACATCTATATCCCCCTTCTTTTAATTTTAAACAACAACAATGTTCAATGTATCTCACAGGCCATTGTTCAACACCCATCTGTCTTATTGCTTTGGAATGAACATAGTGGCCATACTTGGGATTGGGCTTGCTTGTCCTCCCATACGGTGTGACTATCGCCAGCTAGGAGAGCTGGCTCAGGTCAAACTGTTTCAGACACAGCTTCAGTGTCAGGGGAAGTGGGACAGGTTCACTTTTTTCTCTTTTTCCTTCACTTTTCCCTGTACTCTCCCCTTTTCCCCCCACAGTTTTGTGCTCAGGGTCCAGTTCTTAGCACCAGCAACAGGTGCCGACGGTTCCTCACATAGTTTGCGCCTTCTGAGGTGGCAACGTAGCTGTCTCTACGCAGGAGACAGCAAGCCTTCCCGGGAAAGCAAAGCAGCATGGATATTGGGCCTCTTTTTGCTGAATGCACAACGCTCCGCCAACCCGTTTGACTGAATGAGTTCAAAATCCCATGTTGAGGCAAAATTCTTAAAAGTTGTACACACAAACAGGGTTCCATTGTCTGTCATCAGACACTGGGGAACCCCATGGACAGCCTCTTCAGTTTTCAAATCACAGTGGTGCTCCTCATATCTGACAAGGTAGTCCAGTTTAAACCAGCCTGAAAACGAGTCCACCAGGACCAAGTGCATCTTACCCTGCCATCCGAACATGTCTGCAGCAGTCATCGACCAGGGAAGTTCAGGTATGTCATGCAACAGAATTAGCTCCTTAGCCTAATGTGGTTGAAGAGCATTACAGGGAGCACAGCCTCCCTCTCTATGTCAGCATACATTGAGGGCCCGTACCTAGTCTCTCTTGCTCTACATTTTGTTGTCTCAGCCCCTGGGTTCCCTTGATGCAGTTGGCCTGTATAGAATTCAGCAGCCTTTGACCCCGCAGTACTATCCCATTCTGTACTGTAAACTATTCTTTAAAGCCATAATAGGGGCGCACGTCTTGGGGAAGCTCCGTTGACAATTTTGGCCAGCCATTCAGATTGACTTCTCTGAGGCGCTGGCATGTGATGTCTATTGCCACCGCAGCCACCACATTAAAAAATACTACAGTTTACTATAGAATACTACAGTACTTATACTACACACTGTAGAGTCCCTCGATCATGTGTAGTACCTACTATAGAATGTTGTATTATAATGCAGAATACTATAGTAAATACTACGGTATTATCCACACAAAAAACACTGTATTAAATACTACGGTAATGTTCCCAAAAAAACTACAGTCCGTAAAAACAAAACACTTTTTTAACTAGAGTATAAACTAAAGTATTTAATTTGCATATACCCTGCCCATTCCCCTCCCCAATATCGCAATTTGTGCCACTCATACAGTAAGTGAGAAACGTACATGCCAAGTATAGACTAAATATTGTGTTCCCTACAGCTTATAGAAAAGAGCTGAAAATTTGCTATTTTAGTATTTCTTAAGTAGGTTTCCTGAAAGTAGATGTCCTCCACTTCTAAATCAAAGATAATAAAACAAAAGCACTATAGTAAATACTACAGTAATGTCATCACCAATACTGCAGTACTACAGTATTCTACAAGCCTAAAAACACTACATTAATTACTATAATATATACTACTGTAACGGCTGTCTAATGCCTCCTCCTCGGATGAGGAGGAGGAGTAAGGGTTGGACCAAAACGCAGCGTTGTATGCAGACATAATTGATATTTAATGAAGACAAGACGAACACGAAAAACACTTGGAAAATACAAAACAACAAAACGACGTAGACAGACCTGAACTTGAGAACTTACATAAACACGAAGAACGCACGAACAGGTAAGACTAGCCAAACGAACAAACAAACGAAACAGTCCCGTGTGGTGCAACAGACACAGACACAGGAACAATCACCCACAAACAAACGGTGTGAACAGCCTACCTTTATATGGTTCTCAATCAGAGGAAACGTCAAACACCTGTCCCTGATTGAGAACCATATAAGGCTAATTACCAATGAACCTAAACATAGAAACACATAACATAGACTACCCACCCAGCTCACGTCCTGACCAACTAAACAAAGTAAAACAAAGGCAAATAAGGTCAGGAACGTGACAGTACCCCCCCCCCCCCCCCCCCCAAGATGCGGACTCCGGCCGCAAAACTGAACCTCAAGGGGAGGGTCTGGGTGGGCATCTGTCCACGGTGGCGGCTCCGGCGCAGGACGAGGACACCACTCCACCATTGTCTCTGTCCCCCTCCTTAGCGTCCTTTGAGTGGCGATCCTCGCCCCCGACCCTGGTCTAGGAACCTTAACACCGGTCCCCCCTAGATAACTCAGGACATAGAGGTAGCTCAGGACAGAGAGGTAGCTCAGGACAGAGAGGTAGCTCAGGACAGAGAGGTAGCTCAGGACAGAGAGGTAGCTCAGGACAGAGAGGTAGCTTAGGACAGAGGGGCAACTCTGGACTACTGGCAGCTCCGGGCTGAGGGGCAGCTCCGGGCTGAAGGGCAGCTCCGGGCTGAGGGGCAGCTCCGGGCTGAGGGGCAGCACCGGACTGGCTGGCGGATCCTGGCTGGCTGGCTCTGGCGGATCCTGGCTGGCTGGCTCTGGCTGCTCATGGCTGGCTGGCGGCTCTGGCTGCTCATGGCTGGCTGGCGGCTCTGGCTGCTCATGGCTGGCTGGCGGCTCTGGCTGCTCATGGCTGGCTGGCGGCTCTGGCTGCTCATGGCTGGCTGGCGGCTCCGGCTGCTCATGGCTGGCTGGCGGCTCTGGCTGCTCATGGCTGGCTGGCGGCTCTGGCTGCTCATGGCTGGCTGGCGGCTCTGGCTGCTCATGGCTGGCTGGTGGCTCTGGCTGCTCATGGCTGGCTGGCGGCTCTGGCTGCTCATGGCTGGCTGGCGGCTCTGGCTGCTCATGGCTGGCTGGCGGCTCTGGCTGCTCATGGCTGGCTGGCGGAAGGCTCTGGCTGCTCCTGTCTGGCGGAAGGCTCTGGCTGTTCCTGTCTGGCGGAAGGCTCTGGCTGCTCCTGTCTGGCGGAAGGCTCTGGCTGCTCCTGTCTGGCGGAAGGCTCTAGCGGCTCCTGTCTGGCGGACGGCTCTAGCGGCTCCTGTCTGGCGGACGGCTCCTGTCTGGCAGATGGCTCTGAAGGCTCATGACAGACGGGCGGCTTTGAAGGCTCAGTACAGACGGGCGGCTTTGAAGGCTCAGTACAGACAGGCAGTTCATGCGGCGCTTGGCAGACGGACAGTTCAGACGGCGTTGGGCAGACGGGCAGTTCAGGCGCCGTTGGGCAGACGGGCAGTTCAGGCGCCGCTGGGCAGACGGGCAGTTCAGGCGCCGCTGGGCAGACGGCAGACTCTGGCCGGCTGAGGCGCACTGTAGGCCTGGTGCGTGGTGCCGGAACTGGAGGTACCGGGCTAAGGACACGCAACTTCAGGCTAGTGCCGGGAGCAGGAACAGGGCACACTGGTTTCTCAAAGCGCACTATAGGCCTGGTGCGTGGTGCCGGAACTGGTGGTACCGGACTGAGGGCACGCACCTCAGGGCGAGTGCGGGGAGAAGGAACAGTGCGTACAGGGCTCTGGAGACGCACATTAGGCCTAGTGCGTGGTGCCGGAACTGGTGGTACCAGGCTGGGGACACGCATCTCAGGGCTAGTGTGGGAAACAGCAACAGGACTCTGGAGACACACAGGAGGCTTGGTGCGTGGTGTAGGCACTGGTGGTAATGGGCTGGAGACACGCACCATAGGGCTAGTGCGTGGAGGAGGAACAGGGCTCTGGAGACGCACAGGAGGCTTGGTGCGTGGTGCCGGAACTGGTGGTACCGGGCTGGGAACACGCATCTCAGGGCTAGTGCGGGGAGCAGTAACAGGACGCACAGGACTCTGGAGACGCACAGGAGGCTTGGTGCGTGGTGTAGGCACTGTCTTAACCAGACGGCTAGCACGCACCTTAGGACAAGTATGGAGAGCTGTTCCCGGTGACATCAACTCACCGACACGTTCAGTCGGACGGATGTCGTGCCTCATGCACCAAACCAGTACATCCCTCATTACTCTCTCCTCCAATTTCCCCATTAAATCCTTCACAGTCTCTGCGTCACTCACCTCCAATTCCGCCCTCACCGGCTCCTTACGGTAAGCAGGGGGAGTTGGCTCAGGTCTGACTCCTGACTCTGCCACACTCCCCGTGTGCCTCCCCCCAAGAAATTTTTGGGGCTGCCTCTCGGGCCTCCAGCCGCTCTGCCGTGCGAGCGCCTCATAATAGCGCCTCTCCGCCTTCGCTGCCTCCAGCTCTTCTTTGGGGCGGCGATATTCCCCTGGCTCTGCCCAGGGTCCTTTACCGTCTAGGTCGTCCTCCCATGTCCATTTCTCCAAATAGTGCAGCCTCTCCTGCTGCCGCTGCTTGGTCCTGGTTAGGTGGGTGATTCTGTAACGGCTGTCTAATGCCTCCTCCTCGGATGAGGAGGAGGAGTAAGGGTTGGACCAAAACGCAGCGTTGTATGCAGACATAATTGATATTTAATGAAGACAAGACGAACACGAAAAACACTTGGAAAATACAAAACAACAAAACGACGTAGACAGACCTGAACTTGAGAACTTACATAAACACGAAGAACGCACGAACAGGTAAGACTAGCCAAACGAACAAACAAACGAAACAGTCCCGTGTGGTGCAACAGACACAGACACAGGAACAATCACCCACAAACAAACGGTGTGAACAGCCTACCTTTATATGGTTCTCAATCAGAGGAAACGTCAAACACCTGTCCCTGATTGAGAACCATATAAGGCTAATTACCAATGAACCTAAACATAGAAACACATAACATAGACTACCCACCTAGCTCACGTCCTGACCAACTAAACAAAGTAAAACAAAGGCAAATAAGGTCAGGAACGTGACAACTACAGTTTTCTTTTACACGGTATTTATACTATAGTTGACTGTAAACACTACAGTATACTACAAAATACTACAGTAAATATTACAGTAAACACTATAGTGAATAGTACAGTATAGCGCAAAAAAACTACAGTGAATACTATAGTATTTTTTTATGTGGGCCCTTAACTCCTCAGTCTGACGAGAGGACAGAACCTGCACAGTCATGGCATCATGAGGCAAGGAGCTGTATATACAGTAGCTAACGCCCTGCCATGGGCGTTAGCGACGGACTCGGAGAAGTCCTACAGTATGATTACTCCGGGTCCGTCGTAGGGAGGTGAGCCCATGACAGGGCGTTAGCTATATACAGCTCCTTGCCTCTTTTGTAAACCACATCCGAATTGGAGCATTGAAGGTTCATCATGATCCCCTGCAGACGTGAGGATGCAGTGTGCAGAGCATTCCGCAGCATAGTGATTAGAGTTTGGTGGTCCCTCTCCACCACCACTGCTCGCCCCGTATATGAAGTCATAAAACTTTTTACAGCTGAAAACAAGATCCAACATCTCCTCCTCTATCTGAGTGTAACGTGTCTCCATCAGTGCATCAGTGCTCTTGATGCAAATGCCACTGGCCTACTTTGTTGTAGACATACTGCTCCGAGACCATGCTGGGACTCATCTTCAGATATCACCACTGGTTTGCCCCAATCATAGTAATGGAGTACTGGTTGGCTTGACAGCAGCTCTTTCCGTTTTTGTGAAGCCAGCGTCATGTTGCTCCTGCCAGCACCATTCGGTATCTGGATGATACCAGGTGGTTGATAGGGAACAGTGATCCCACAAGAAATCTTCAAAGTAACTATACATGTACAAGGTAGGAAAATAGGCTAATAAAGAATGTTTTGGAATTGCTATAAAAGAAAATAATTGCAAAATGAAAACCATTTAACGAGTTTGTTGGTTTTGGTTTTATTATTTGAAAAAACTGTCATGTGACATTACGTTGAACTTGTTGTGAACCCAGTCATTTGATATCACCATCTTAAATAAGCATGCCCCATTCAAGAAATTTAGAACCAGGAACAGATATAGCCCTTGGTTCTCTCCAGACCTGACTGCCCTAAATCAACACAAAAACATCCTATGGCGTTCTGCATTGGCATCGAACAGCCCCCGTGATATGCAACTTTTCATGGAAGATAGAAACCAATATACACAGGCAGTTAGAAAAGCCAAGGCTAGCTTTTTCAAGCAGATATTTGCTTCCTGCAACACAAACTCAAAAAAGTTCTGGGACACTGTAAAGTCCATGGAGAATAAGAACACCTCCTCCCAGCTGCCCACTGCACTGAGGACAGGAAACACTGTCACCACCGATAAATCCACTATAATTGAGATTTTCAATAAGCATTTTTCTACGGCTGGCCATGCTTTCCACCTGGCTACCCCTACCCCGGACAACAGCACTGCACCCCCCACAGCAACTCGCCCAAGCCTTCCCCATTTCTCCTTCTCCCAAATCCAGTCAGTTGATGTTCTGAAAGAGCTGCAAAATCTGGACCCCTACAAATCAACCGGGCTAGACAATCTGGACCCTTTCTTTCTAAAATTATCTGCCGAAATTGTTGCAACCCCTATTACTAGCCTGTTCAACCTCTCTTTCGTGTCGTCTGAGATTCCAAAAGATTGGAAAGCAGCTGCGGTCATCCCCCTCTTCAAAGGGGGGGACACTCTTGACCCAAACTGCTACAGACCTATATCTATCCTACCCTGCCTTTCTAAGGTCTTCGAAAGTCAAGTCAACAAACAGATTACCGACCATTTTGAATTCCACCATACCTTCTCCGCTATGCAATCTGGTTTCAGAGCTGGTCATGGTTGCACCTCAGCCACGCTCAAGGTCCTAAACGATATCCTAAAACGATAAGAAACAATACTGTGCAGCCGTATTCATTGACCTGGCCAAGGCTTTCGACTCTGTCAATCCCCACATCCTCATCGGCAGACTCGATAGCCTTGGTTTCTCAAATGATTGCCTCGCCTGGTTCACCAACTACTTCTCTGATAGAGTTCAGTGTGTCAAATCGGAGGGCCTGTTGTCCGGGCCTCTGGCAGTCTCTATGGGGGTGCCACAGGGTTCAATTCTTGGACCGACTCTCTTCTCTGTATACATCAATGATGTTGCTCTTGCTGCAGGTGAGTCTCTGATCCACCTCTACGCAGACGACACCATTCTGTATACTTCTGGCCCTTCTTTGGACACTGTGTTAACATCCCTCCAGACGAGCTTCAATGCCATACAACTCTCCTTCCATGGCCTCCAATTGCTCTTAAATACAAGTAAAACTAAATGCATGCTCTTCAACCGATCGCTGCCTGCACCTGCCCGCCCGTCCAACATCACTACTCTGGACGGTTATGACAACTACAAATACCTAGGTGTCTGGTTAGACTGTAAACTCTCCTTCCAGACTCACATCAAACATCTCCAATCCAAAGTTACATTTAGAACTGGCTTCCTATTTCGCAACAAAGCATCCTTCACTCATGCTGCCAAACATACCCTTGTAAAACTGACCATCCTACCGATCCTCGACTTCGGCGATGTCATTTACAAAATAGCCTCCAATACCCTACTCAATAAATTGGATGCAGTCTATCACAGTGCCATCTGTTTTGTCACCAAAGCCCCATATACTACTCACCACTGTGACCTGTACGCTCTTGTTGGCTGGCCCTCGCTTCATACTCGTCACCAAACCCACTGGCTCCAGGTCATCTACAAGACCCTGCTAGGTAAAGTCCCCCCTTATCTCAGCTCGCTGGTCACCATAGCAGCACCCACCTGTAGCACGCGCTCCAGCAGGTATATCTCTCTGGTCACCCCCAAAACCAATTCTTCCTTTGGCCGCTTCTCCTTACAGTTCTCTGCTGCCAATGACTGGAATGAACTACAAAAATCTCTGAAACTGGAAACACTTCTCAACAACATCTCCCTCACTAGCTTTAAGCACCAGCTGTCAGAGCAGCTCACAGATTACTGCAACTGTACATAGCCCATCTATAATTTAGCCCAAACAACTACCTCTCCCCCTACTGTATTTATTTATTTATTTATTTATTTTGCTCCTTTGCACCCCATTATTTCTATCTCTACTTTGCACATTCTTCCACTGTAAATCTACCATTCCAGTGCTTTACTTGCTATATTGTATTTACTTCGCCACCATGGCCTTTTTTTTGCCTTTACCTCCCTTATCTCACCTCATTTGCTCACATTGTATATAGACTTATTTTTCTACTGTATTATTGACTGTATGTTTGTTTTACTCCATGTGTAACTCTGTGTTGTTGTATGTGTCGAACTGCTTTGCTTTATCTTGGCCAGGTCGCAATTGTAAATGAGAACTTGTTCTCAACTTGCCTACCTGGTTAAATAAAGGTGAAATAAAAACAAATATATATATATAACGGGGCAGCAGGTCGCCTAGTGGTTAGAGCATTGGGCCAGTAACTGAAAGGTTGCTGGATCAAATCCCTGAGCTGACAAGGTAAAAATCTGTCGTTCTGCCCCTGAACAAGGCAGTTAACCCACTGTTCCTAGGCCGTCATTGTAAATAAGAATGTGTTCTTAACTGACTTGCCTAGTTAAATAAAGGTTCAATATAATTTTTTTAAATAATTTCATTCCACCAATAGTGTGGAAACTACACCCAACCTCCTTTCTTTACCATAGAGTGACCCCACCCCCTTTCTACTACCATTAATTGTATTTTATTTTATTTGGGCAAAATACCTATACACATATGTACAATGTGTTCCCAGAGGATAGAACTTAAAAGTATTCATTAAAACACTTATTTCCAAAGTGGTCCTCGCCATAGTGAGACCCCACCCCCTTTCTACTACCGTAGTGAGACCCCACCCCCTTTCTACTACCATTGAGACTGCTGTGGGTCATGTTACTGGATCATGTTACTGATGTCCCTATGCAATTCCAAGTTTTTACATTGTAGTTACATATTCAGGTACTGAGTATATAGGCATACTGTTAGCATAGGAAACACATTCACATTTTTATATGTATCAGATTTGACCAAACTTAAATTATTTCTAGCTAAACTTCGCCTCACCTTATATTTGTATAATGTATAATTGGAAATGTATAATTTGATATTGTATTATATTCGCATGCCGCAAATATACTGTGTAGCAACAATATATAATTAAAAAGTACATTATTAAAAAGTGTATTATAAAAAATATATATAAGACTAGTCAGTACATTTGAAGTGTAATTGCAGTACATTATCTACTTATATGATATATTATATATCCTACAAGTATTCACACCCCTTGACTTTTTTGTGTTACAGCCTGAATTTAAAATGGATTAAATGTAGATTTTTTTGTCACGGGCAGAGGAATTATGCAACAAAAAAATGTACTAATTAATTTAAAATGAAAAACTGAAATGTCTTAAGTCATTAATTATTCAACCCCTTTGCTATGGCAAGACTAATTACATTCAGGAGCAAAAATTGGCTAAACAAGTCACGTACAAAATAGATTGCATCGGACTCTGTGTGCAATAATAGTGTTTAACATGATTTTTGAATGATTACCTCATCTCTGTACCCCACACATATAATTATCTGTATAGTTCCCTCAGTCGAGCAGGGAATTTCAAACACAGATTTAACCACAAAGACCAGGGAGGTTTTCAAATGCCTCACTAAGAAGGACACCTATTGGTAGATGGGTAAACATATAAAAAATCTGACATGGTGAAGTTGGTGCATGGTGAGCATGGTGAAGTTATTCATTTCACTTTGGATGGTGTATCAACAAACCTGGTCATTACAAATGTACAGGCATCTTTCCAAACTCAATTGCCGGAGAGTAAGGTAACCGCTCAGGGATTTCACCATGAATTCACATTTCAACAGGTTCATAAACTAAAACACAAGGTCAAATATACACTGGAGTTTCTTACCAAGAAGACAGTGAATGTTCCTGAGTGGCCTAGTTACAGTTTTGACCTAAATCTCCTTGAAAATCTATGGCAAGACCAGAAAATGGTTGTCTAGCAATGATCAACAACCAATTCTTTCTTTTTTTAAGATTAATGGGCAAATGTTGCACAATCCAGGTGTGGAAACCTCTTTGAGAAATACTCACAGCTGTAATTGCTGCCAAGGGTGTGTCTACTGTACAAAGTATTGACTCAGGGGTGTGAGTTATTTTTGTAAATTAGATATTTCTGTATTTTATTTTCAATAAATTTGCAAAAATGTCTAAAAACATGTTTTCACTTTGTTATTATGGAGTATCATGTGTAGATGAGAAAACAATCTATTGAATCCATTTTGAATTCAGGCTGTACACAACAAAATGTGGAATAAGTCAAGGGCTATGAATACTTTCTGAAGGCACTGTAAGTGAATAGTGTGTACCTACATTGCAATTATACCTGCATATACATTATCTACAGTGTAAATTCCTAAATGATTGCTGGGCATTAGCGGACAGGTGATGAAAGTGAAATAAAAAATCTTCATAGTTACTAGTTACATAGTGGCCATCTGATGTTTGAATACATTTACTGAAGATTTCTGCATATCATTTTTGTATTGACAAGAGACACTTTGAGCAAAAACTATTACTGTGATGAAAGCAAGTGACATTAAATAAACACGGGTCTAAATTATATACAATTCCTATTTGTAGACTTTGAGCTCATCAATATAAATATATTCCTAAGAACGTATGCCCTTTGTTTGTATCATTAGGCCAAAATAATGACAAAGTCTTAAGTATTTAATAACATATTTCTGAGGAATATGTTTCAGAATGCTATTCTACAATAATGAATAAAGACAGACACGAATGTCAAGTTCAATCGCCATATTGTTATAATACCTGATGTAACAACCATATGTTTTTACATACGTAGAGTCAATAATATACACTATATGTATAATACGTTGTCATGAATGTTTAGAATCTTCTGTTTTACTCTTTATATGTTGAACACAATATGGACACAGATGGACCTGCGACAGAAAAGCA
Organism: Salvelinus namaycush; assembly: GCF_016432855.1. Classification (NCBI taxonomy): domain Eukaryota; kingdom Metazoa; phylum Chordata; class Actinopteri; order Salmoniformes; family Salmonidae; genus Salvelinus; species Salvelinus namaycush. Next base: position 23,042,174 of record NC_052325.1, on the reverse strand, counting down.
TACAGAGACAGATAATAACCCTTTGAAGTCCACACTGAACAGTAGCCCCTGTGCTGTGTTGTTGAGTCAGGACTTTACACAATGAGAGGCTACAGATTCTTTGGGTGTTGGACAGGTATAAAAGTTAGGGCTAACACAGACAGGAATTCAGTGCAGTCACAGCGCGGTCCTGAAGAACAAACGTCATCATGATGGGCAAGGTATGAACCTGAGCATAATTTTCCCTCTGATTCTTCTATCTATATGTGATAGACTGTTTGACATCTACAACAATTTCATAATGTCAGACATAGTTTTGGGGTAAATGTAGTTCAAGTTCAATGTCGATTTAGTTAATTATCTATTGAGCTTCTCTCTTCATGACAGTATTACTCACAGACCCTATGTCATCCCCAGATCATCTTCTACGAGGACAAGAACTTCCAGGGTCGTTCCTATGAGACCAGCTCCGACTGCCCTGAGTTGACCTCCTACCTGAGCAAGTGCCACTCCTGCAGGGTTGAGAGCGGCAACTTCATGGTGTATGATCGCCCTAACTTCATGGGAAACCAGTACTTCATGAGGAAGGGAGAGTACTCTGACTACATGAGTATGATGGGAATGAGGGAGTGCATCAGGTCCTGCCGCATGATCCCCATGGTAGGTTGAACGTTTTTTGATGGTGGTATTCTCATACAAAATGAGTTTGTTAATAATTTCACTGATCAATAAAGTAACCCTATAATGTTCTTTCCTCCTAACAGCACAAAGGAAACTTCAGGATGAGGATCTACGAGAGGGAAAATTTTGGAGGTCAGATGCACGAGATGATGGACGACTGTGACTCCATCCAGGAGCGTTACCGTATGTCCGACTGCCAGTCCTGCAACGTGATGGACGGCCACTGGCTGATGTACGAGCAGCCCCACTTCAGAGGCAGGCAGATGTACATGAGGCCTGGAGAGTACAGGAACTTCAGAGAGATGGGCATGGGAATGGGCGGCATGGGCAGCATGAGTGGCATGAGGTGCATGAGCATGAGGCGTATCATGGACAACATGTCTATGTAAATGCTCCAATGTTTAATGAAAAATGTATTTCTGGTTGGTCTCTGTGGGACGATTCATGAAAGGTTAAAAAATAAAAACATTTTAACCCCAAAATCTGAGTTTGAGTGATTTGTTATCAGTGACATGGTATATTTACTTTAATTAAAATACCACATAAAATGTTTTTAAAAATCACAACTATCTACTACATACTAATACAAAATATACTGTTATACAAAAAAGCAAGAAATAAAATACGTACAAATTATAAGAAAATAATATAAAGAACGAAAAAGGAGAATTTTTGTGCTTTTTAAAAGAAACAAAACATTTCTTAAAAATACTTATTTCAGTTTCTGAGACATGGTTACTTAACCTACATTTACAGAAAAAATGTAGTTGAAATTGATTCACTTCGACATAATTACATCTATAACAATTGGTGTATAATTAAAAACTGTGAAATATATTTTCTATATCCAAAATAATTGGATTTTCAGCTGTTTGAAGCTGGTGTATATGGTGTACACAAAAACTAAACTTAAGAATGGGAAGCATAGAAATAGCACACATAGAACAGATCTACCGCTTCTTAGACTTGCTTTCAATGAAAATTAAAGATCTATAAGTCACACATATTGCAGAAATTGCCTTTGCTAAGAACCTATTTTTGTTTCTTTTTGACCATTTTAATTGAAAACAATCACATTAAGTTACTTAATTGTTACCTAGAAATTATTTGATATTGAGATAAAAATGGCTGCATTGGACCTTTAATGAAGGCAAATAATTAGACATGTAATATGTCCAGAAGATTTTCACACAGTTGCCTTATTTTGTTCAGAACATCAGTCACAAACCATTTGCATGTTCTATGTTAAACTCTCAGCGGTTACACCAGCAGTGGTGAAATTGGGAGGGGGTACGTGGGAGTGGGAGTTCATAAAGTGAAAATCTCTGTTATTGGTTGTTACTGGCTGATAAGATGCTGTCAAACAATCTTACCATAAAAATATTTACCGTTTCAACTTTTAAAAATTAGTTACCAGACTTAAAATGCTAAGTTGTATATTATAATTTTTTTTCCAATCTCAACTTGATTTCCTGATTTGACATAACTTCTGATAACATTTTAACAAAGCAGGGTATTTCATATCTATATTTCAAAGTTACCCTGCTGCCTTTATGTTAAGAAAAGTTGTTCAAATAGCTGATGCAAAAAAAAAGTTAAGTTGCCAATAACGGAGCGGTTATGTACAGTAGCTTCAACTTCAACAAAATATACCATTATTAATCCTCAAATCAGACAATACATACAATTTTCCAACACCATCAAGTGCATAAATCTTCACCACTTACAGTGCATTTGGAAAGTAATTCAGACCCCTTGACTTCTTCCACATTTTGTTACATTACAGCCTTATTCTAAAATTTATTAAATCGTTTTTTCCCCTCATCAATACACACAATACCCCATAATGACAAAGCAAAAACAGGTTATTTGATTTTTCTGCAAAATTTTAAAAAATTATGAACTAAAATTTCACATTTACACAGGGGCGCATCTTTGGTTTAAGAAGTGGGGGGGACATATTATATATACATTGTAACAGTTGTCGTCTGGAGGAGAAGAAGAGGACCAAGGTGCAGCGTGGTAATTGTTCATCTTGTTTAATGAAGGTGAACACTCAAAATACAAAAACAACAAATGTGAAAAACCGAAACAGTACTGTCTGGTGCAGACACACAAAGACAGAAAACAACCACCCACAAAACCCAACACAAAACAGGCTACCTAAATATGGTTCCCAATCAGGGACAACGATTGACAGCTGCCTCTGATTGAGAACCATATCAGGCCAAACACAGAAATAGCAAAACATAGAAATACACACATAGACTGCCCACCCCAACTCACGCCCTGACTATACTAAATAAAGACAAAACAAAGGAAATAAAGGTCAGAACGTGACATACATACAGAAATTGCTCTTTGCTAAGAAGCTATTTTTGTTTCTTTTTGACCATTTTAATTGAAAACAATCACAGTAAGGTACTTAATTGTTACCCAGAAATGATTTGATATTGAGATAGAAATGGCTGCATTGGGCCTCCTTAAGAGTCTATTGACGCACCCGAAAGTAACATAATAAAAAAAACGTATGATCTCTGTAATTGCAAACAAAGGTTTCTGTACCAAATATTAAGTTCTGCTTTTCTGATGTATCAAATACTTATGTCATGCAAATTAATTACTTAAAAATCATACAATGTGATTTTCTGGATTTTTGTTTTAGATTCCGTCTCTCACAGTTGAAGTGTACCTATGATAAAAAAGTACAGACCTCTGCATGCTTTGTAAGTAGGAAAACCTGCAAAATCGGCAGTGTATCAAATACTTGTTCTCCCCACTGTATGTGTAAAAAAAAAACGTTAATATTTCCTGAGCTTTCTTATATCTCTTAGATATCGGACAAACACTTCAAAAACGTGGTCCTTATGATTTATTTTTTTACTCTCCTTTTTTCTATTTATGAATGTGTTATTTAATGCGCTTCTATGGACTATAGTAGTAAAGGCCAAATTTCTACCTAAAAGGGTCCTAAAATTCAAAATCAATTAGCTAAATGATCCATGGTATGACCAGCTTAAAACAATTCCATATGTTAGCTTAGTAAAATCCCTCCCAATGGCTTAGACTTGTAGAGGTTGAAGCAAATATAGTATAATGATTAAACAATAACAAAAACCAAAGGCCAGAATAAAACATCCTAAAGCAGGGTTTCCAAAACTACAAAATATGTTACAGTGTTCTGCGAGAGCTTAATCCTAATTTAACACCTTAATTTAGACTTTCACAAAAGTCATACACTGAATTGGAGTTTTGAGTTATAGATTGAGGTATGCAAGCAGAATTCAAGTTATCATTCTGCCCCGGGAAATTATGTTTAGTGGTCCTGTGTGGGTCAGTTGGTAGGAGCATGTCCATAGCAACGTCAGGGTCGTGGGTTCAATTGCTCCTGGGGTCACCCATGCGAAAATGCATTCTTTCACTGATGTAAGTCGCTTTGGACAGAAATGTCTGCTAAATAGCAAATATCATGTTAGAATTAATATGAGCACTGCAGTGATAAATATGGGGAATTCAAGCTATATTACACCTCTAATAAAGAGAAAATGAGGCAGTGAACTATAGGAGAGATTATAGGTCAACTTTTATGGTCGAATGAGGGAAATATATAATTAATACATTTATAATCAATTATAAATGTTCTGGCAATTTCGTTTTCATTAAGAGTGACTATTTAACGACACTGTAATATGTATCTACTAATATCATATCCATCAAACTATGTGATTGTTATATATTTTCTTAACTCATTTGTTTGCATCTATACACAGTAGTTAACTGGCACGTGAAACCAAAATGAAAGCTGTTGGTATAGATTTATGGATTATGTCACGGCTATAGCATTAAAAACGAACTCAAGCAAAATAACACTTTCACTGAACATGTTTCACTAAATATCTGGTGTGTTTTGAAATGTGTAAAACAGACCATTGTATACTGCTTTGAAAAGCTCAGTTGTATTGACTTCTAAATGGAAAAACCTATTCTAAAGTCTTCTAGGGACCCAGTCACATGGAAATGTAGGGAAAGCACTTCAGCACTCTACAGGCCTCTATACTGTGTTGCTGGGTCAGGGGTTTACACAATGGGACTCACAGATTCTCTGGGTTAGGTCAGGTATAAAAGTAAGTGTTAAAACAGGCAGGACACCAGTGCAGCAGCAGCACAGCTCAAAGAAACAACCACAACCATGATGGGCAAGGTAGGCAGAGTGTTTCATACTATCATTTTAAGTTGTACGTTTAATGCTTGACTAATGGCTGGTTCAAAGGAAATCATAATTGCAATATCTTTCAAAATATTTATTTGATAATAATATTTCCATATATTTTATTGTTGTGTTTTCAGATCATCTTCTACGAGGACAAGAACTTCCAGGGTCGTTCCTATGAGACCAGCCAGGACTGCCCCGACATGTCCTCCTACCTGAGCAGGTGCCACTCCTGCAGGGTTGAGAGTGGATGCTTCATGGTGTACGATCGCAACAACTACATGGGAAACCAGTACTTCATGAAGAGGGGAGAGTACTCTGACTACCAGCGCATGATGGGAATGAATGACTGCATCAGGTCCAGCCGCATGATCCCCATGGTATGTTGAAAATATGTCATCTTAAAATAGACTAATCTTGTCATTGAAAATAAAACTCTCCTAATACACATGTTTAATATATAATTTATCTGATCAATGAAACCTGTTCTTTCCTCCTAACAGCACAAAGGAAACTTCAGGATGAGGATCTACGAGAGGGAAAATTTTGGAGGTCAGATGCACGAGATGATGGACGACTGTGACTCCATCCAGGAGCGTTACCGTATGTCAGACTGCCAGTCCTGCAATGTGATGGACGGCCACTGGCTGATGTACGAGCAGCCCCACTTCAGAGGCAGGCAGATGTACATGAGGCCTGGAGAGTACAGGAGCTTCAGGGATATGGGTATGAGTGGAATGAGGTTCATGAGCATGAGACGTATCATGGACAACATGTCTATGTAAATTCCTCAAATGTATGAAAATTGTTGATTAAAATGTTTTCAAATACTATAGCTGCTAAATTGTCTTCTTTTGTGATTATTACACTCAGAGCACTCCGTGTTTAAGCATTTCACTATTTCACTCCCTACATCTTTAACATTTCAAAGTTTCTGTGTACTGTAGATATGAATGTGTACAATAGATGTATGCTGGATGTAAAATAATATCCAGGGATATCTTAGATCTTTACATGCTATTTTGCGATGCACAATTTTAAGGATTTTCAAAGAAACTATCTTTCAAAATCAAGATAACAGAGTTATCTAAAACAATGATTATAGAGTGAGAGGAACATTAGCAACAATTAATTTGCATTTGTTTACAAATCGTATATCTATGAAACCAGTCAAGGTGTGATTACACATATCGCAAACAAGTGTAAAAGTTGTAAGTACTATGTATCAATGTGTAGCTACAGTGCCTAGTGAAAGTCTACACATCCCTTGCAAAGCCTTATAATGTAATCTAAAAATATGATTATATTAGATGTTTGTCCTACTGATGTACACAACCTACTCCACATGTTCAAAGTAAGACAAAAATGATAGAATATTTTCAAAATTAATTCCAAATACATTTTTGTTTTTATTTTGTATTAGGAACATTTTCTATAATTTTTCTTTCATTTTGAAAAAGAGAAGGTTGTGTAGATCGGTAGGAAAAATATAAAATACATGTATTTAGCTACACATGTAGGTACACATTTAGGTGCAGTACACATTTAGGTACACATTAAGGTACAGTACACATTTAGGTACACATTTAGGTGCAGTACACATTTAGGTACACATTAAGGTACAGTACACATTTACGTACAATGCACATTTAGGTATACATTTAGGTACACATTTAGGTGCACATTTAGGTACAGTACACATTTAAGTGCACATTTAGGTATAGTACACATTTAGGTACACATGTAGGTACAATACACATGTAGGTACACATTTAGGTACAATACACATTTACAGTAGGTACAGTACACATTTAGGTGCACATTTAGGTACAATACACATTTAGGTCTACATTTAGGTACAATACACATTTACAGTAGGTACAGTACACATTAGGTACACATGTAGGTACAATACACAGTTAGGTACACATTTAGGTACACATTTAGGTACACATTTAGGTACAATACACATTTAGGTACACATGTAGGTACAGTACACATTTAGGTACAGTACACGTTTAGGTACACTTCTATTTTTATTTTATTTATTTAACCTTTATTTAACCAGGTAGGCTAGTTGAGAACAAGTTCTCATTTACAACTGCAACCTGGCCAAGATAAAGCAAAGCAGTGCAACACAAACAACAACACAGAGTTACACATGGAATAAACAAACATACAGTCAATAATACAATAGAAAAAGTCTATACACAGTGTGTGCAAATGAGGTAGGATAATGGCGGTAAAGCAATAAATAGGCCATAGTGGCGAAATAATTACAATATAGCAATTAAACACTGGAGTGATAGATGTGCAGAAGATGAGTGTACAAGTAGAGATACTGGGGTGCAAAGGAGCAAAATAAATAAAATAGATGGGGATGAGGTAGTTGGATGTGCTAATTACAGGTGCAGTGATCTATGAGCTGCTCTGACAGCTGGTGCTTAAAGCTAGTGAGGGAGATATGTGTCTCCAGCTTCAGTGATTTTTGCAGTTCATTCCAGTCACTGGCAGCAGAGAACTGGAAGGAGAGGCGGCCGAAGGAGGAATTGGATTTGGGGGTGGCCAGTGAGCTGAGATAAGGCGGGGCTTTACCTAGCAAAGACTTATAGATGACCTGGAGCCAGTGGGTTTGGTGACGAATATGAAACGAGGGCCAGCCAACGAGAGCATACAGGTCGCAGTGGAGGTAGTATATGGGACTTTGGTGACAAAACGGATGGCACTGTGATAGACTGCATCCAATTTGCTGAGTAGAGTGTTGGAGGCTATTTTGTAAATGACATTGCCGAAGTCGAGGATCAGTAGGATGGTCAGTTTTACGAGGGTATGTTTGGCAGCATGAGTGAAGGATGCTTTGTTGTGAAATAGGAAGCCGATTCTAGATTTAATTTTGGATTGGAGATGCTTAATGTGAGTCTGGAAGGAGTTTACAGTCTAACCAGACAACTAGGTATTTGTAGTTGTCCACATATTCTAAGTCAGAACCGTCCAGAGTAGTGATGCTGGGCAGGCGGGCCGTTGTGGGCAGCGATCGGTTGAAAAGCATGCATTTAGTTTTACTTGCATTTAAGAGCAGTTGGAGGCCACGGAAGGAGAGTTGTATGGCATTGAAGCTCGTCTGGAGGTTAGTTAACACAGTGTCCAAAGAAGGGCCAGAGGTATACAGAATGGTGTCGTCTGCGTAGAGGTGGATCAGATCACCAGCAGCAAGAGCGACATCATTGATGTATACAGAGAAAAGAGTCGGCCCGAGGATTGATTCCTGTGGCACCCCCTTAGAGACTGCCAGAGGTCCGGACAACAGGCCCTCCGATTTAACACACTGACCTCTGTCTGAGAAGTAGTTGGTGAACCAGGCGAGGCAGTCATTTGAGAAACCAAGGCTGTTGAGTCTGCCGATAAGAATGTGGTGATTGACAGAGTCGAAAGCCTTGGCCAGGTTGATGAATACAGCTGCACAGTATTGTTTCTTATCGATGGTGGTTATGATATAATTTAGGACCTTGAGCGTGGCTGAGGTGCACCCATGACCAGCTCGGAAACCAGATTGCATAGCGGAGAAGGTACGGTGGGATTCAAAATGGTCGGTGATCTGTTTGTTAACTTGGCTTTCGAAGACCTTAGAAAGGCAGGGTAGGATAAATATAGGTCTGTAGCAGTTTGGGTCTAGAGTGTCTCCCCTTTGAAGAGGGGGATGACCGCTGCAGTTTTCCAATCTTTGGGGATCTCAGACGATACAAAAGAGAGGTTGAACAGGCTAGTAATAGGGGTTGCAACAATTTTGGCGGTTAATTTTAGAAAGAGAGGGTCCAGCCCGGCTGTCTAGCCCGGCTGATTTGTAGGGTCCAGATTTTGCAGCTCTTTCAGAACATCAGCTATCTGAATTTGGGTGAAGGAGATATGGGGGAGGCTTGGGCAAGTTGCTGTGGGGGTGCAGGGCTGTTGACCGGGGTAAGGGTAGCTAGGTGGAAAGCTTGGCCAGCCGTAGAAAAATGCTAATTGAAATTCTCAATTATCGCTTCTTGAAATTCTAAATTTTTAACACATTTAGGTACAGTACACATTTAGGTACACATTTAGGTACAGTACACATTTAGGTACACATTTAGGTGCACATTTAGGTACAGTAGACATTTACAGTAGGTACAGTACACATTTAGGTACACATTTAGGTACAATACACATTTAGGTACACATTTAGGTACAGTACACATTTAGGTAAACATTTAGGTAAAGCACAAATTTAGGTACAGTACACTACACATTTAGGTACAGTACACATTAAGGTACATATGTAGGTACACATTTAGGTACACATTGTTACATAGTACTTATTTTCTTCTACTTTTATACTTACTTTTGTAGATATTAGATAAGGAAACAAATGCTAATTAATTGTGGCTCACCTTCCCCTCACCCTATATTTATTGTTTTAGATAACTGTTACCTTGATTTTGAAAGTTTGTTTATTTGAAAATCCTTAAAATTGTGCACTGCAAAATAGCATGTCAGGAAATTAAAGATCTGAGATATCACTGGATATTATTTTACATCTAGCCTACAGTACATTAGGCTCCCAAGTGGCGCAGCGGTCTAAGGCACTGCATCTCAGTGCTGGAGGCGTCACTACAGACACCCTGGTTTGATTCCAGGCTGTATCACATCCAGCCGTGATTGGGAGTCCCATAGGGCGGCGTACAATTGGCCCAGCGTTGTCCGGGTTTGGCCGGTGTAGGCCGTCATTGTAAATAAGAATTTGTTCTTAACTGACTTGCCTAATTAAATAAAGTGTTTTTAAATCTACTGTACAGAATCATACCTACACAGAAACGTTGAAATGTTAAAGATGTGGGGAGTGAAATAGTCAAATGCTCAAACATGAAGTGCTCTGACTAAAAGCATCACAAACAGAAGACAATTTAGCAGTTTTAAAATTGGAAAAAATTTAATCAACAATGTTCATACAACATTTGAAGAATTTACATAGACATGTTGTCCATGATACGCCTCATGCTCATGAACCTCATGCCACTCATGCTGCCCATGCCTCCCATTCCCATGCCCATCTCTCTGAAGCTCCTGTACTCTCCAGGCCTCATGTACATCTGCCTGCCTTTGTAATGGGGCTGCTCGTACATCAGCCAGTGGCCGTCCATCACGTTGCAGGACTGGCAGTCTGACATACGATAACGATCCTGGATGGAGTCACAGTCGTCCATCATCTCGTGCATCTGACCTCCGAAGTTCTCCCTCTCGTAGATCCTCATCCTGAAGTTTCCACGATGCTGTTAGGAGGAAAGAACAGGTTTCATTGATCAGATAAATTATTTATAAACTTGTGTGATATGAGAGATTTCTATTCAATGACAAGATTATTCTAGCTTTAGATGAAATATCTCAACCTATCTCAACCTACCATGGGGATCATGCGGCTGGACCTGAAACCATCGGTCATTCCCATCATACTCTGGTAGTCAGAGTACTCTCCCCTCTTCATGAAGTACTGGTTTCCCATGTAATTGGGGCGCTCGTACATCATGAAGCATCCACTCTGGACCCTGCAGGATTGGCACCTGCTCATGTAGGAGGAAATGTCGGGGCAGTCGGAGCTGCACTCATAAGAGCGGCCCTGGAAGTTTCTATCTTCGTAGAAGGTGGCCTGAAAATAAAAAATAATCATTTCTTGAAATTAAACAATTGTACAAAACAAACATTTTAGATACATTTGCGATGCTATTCAGTCACAATGGTAACCAGGTTACCATCGGAATAAGTACAACTATCATGTTGTAGTTTAGGGTGCTAGAGCATTACAACCCTTTTGTTGAACAATCTATGAAAATGAAAGCATACGTTTTTTTAAACCTCCCCATGCTTACCCTGCCCATGTTCATGCTGGTGTTGGACATGTTTGCTCACTGTACTGCTGGTTTCTGCTCCTGAACTGACTTCCTAACGGGTTTAACCCTTTCTTTTATACCTGACCAAACCTAAAGAATCCCTAGCTCCATTGTTCAAACCCCTGACCCAGCACCATGCTATAGAGGCGCCCTGAGGCCACATTTCCAGGGACTGGATCCCTCACTGTCTTTAGAAAGCCTGCTTCTCAATTGGCTGTTTCTCAAACAAAGTAACATAAAGACTTTTGAGAGTAGCTAGTAACAGCCTTGAAATGGAAGGTTCTCCATACATTGAGCAATACTTTAAAAAAAGATTGCACACGATTTAAGACATTTAGAAGAAATCACACATATTGACTTAAAGGGGAAATCTACAGTTGAAACAATAACAAAGCACACCCCACCTCTGTTTTGGTAAAAAGCTGAAAGATGTGCCTGGAGAAATGTAATCACTCTCAAATGCATAGACAGAGCTCTGGATGTAAGGACTGACCATCCAACATATGATAATTACTGTTTTAAACATGTTTGGAGGCTATACAGCATTTGTTCACATGTACAATATTTACAAACATTGGATTCAAACAAGCTCATATTTTGGGTTCTGATGGGGTACAACAGTTAAACTAAGGTCATGATGCATTTATAAGTTATATTCTTCAAGAATCAATAGGTATATATATTTTGTTCAAAGTGGCTTAACGTAGACCGACATTCCTACTCATTGAAATGACGTGGAAACAACATTGATTCAACCAGTGTGTGCCTAGTGGGTAACTAGTGTGTGCCTAGTGGGTAACCAGTGTGTGCCTAGTGGGTAACCAGTGTGTGCCTAGTGGGTAACTAGTGTGTGCCTAGTGGGTAACCAGTGTGTGCCTAGTGGGTAACCAGTGTGTGCCTAGTGGGTAACCAGTGTGTGCCTAGTGGGTAACTAGTGTGTGCCTAGTGGGTAACCAGTGTGTGCCTAGTGGGTAACCAGTGTGTGCCTAGTGGGTAACTAGTGTGTGCCTGGTGGGTAACCAGTGTGTGCCTAGTGGGTAACCAGTGTGTGCCTAGTGGGTAACCAGTGTGTGCCTAGTGGGTAACCAGTGTGTGCCTAGTGGGTAACCAGTGTGTGCCTAGTGGGTAACCAGTGTGTGCCTAGTGGGTAACAAGTGTGTGCCTGGTGGGTAACCAGTGTGTGCCTAGTGGGTAACCAGTGTGTGCCTAGTGGGTAACCAGTGTGTGCCTAGTGGGTAACCAGTGAATACATCATTAAAAGTGAGTTGTTACTTAACTAACCTTTATAGTTGATAACTGTGATACTAAATACATGTGTACAAAACTTCTAATTGTATTATGTATTTCTAAATCAAATACATCAGTAATGTATTAATTTGTTAATTAAATATATTGAATGGGATCTTAAAATACCCAATGCAGCCGTTTTATCTCAATATCAAATTATTTCTGGGTAACAATTAAGTACTTTACTGTGAAGCATGGTGGTGGCAGCATCATGCTGTTGGGATGTTTTCCTGCGGCAGGGACTGGGAGACTAGTCAGTGTCGAGGCATAGATGAATGGAGCAAAGTACAGAGAGATCCTTGATGAAAACCTGCTCCAGAGTGCTCAGGACCTCAAACTGTGGCAAAGGTTTACCTTCCAACAGGACAACGACCCTGAGCACAAAAAAAAGACAATGCAGGAGTGGCTTCGTGACAAGTCTCTGAATGTCCTTGAGTGATCCACCCAAAGCCCTGACTTGAACCCGATCGAACATTTCTGGAGAGACCTGAAAATAGCTCTGCTGCAATGCTCCCCATCCAACCTGACAGAGCTTGAGAGGATCTTCAGAGAAGAATGGGAGAAACTCCCCAAATACAGGTGTGCCAAGAAGACTCGAGGCTGTAATCGCTGCCAAAGGTGCTTCAACAAAGTACGGAGTAAAGGGTCTGAATACTTATGTAAATGTGATTTTTCTGTTTAAATTTTTTTAAATATGCAAAAAAATAAAATAAAAATACGTTTTTTGCGTCATCATTATGGGGTATTGTGTGTAGATTGATGAGGGTATGTTTTTTTATTAAGGCTGTGAGGTAACAAAATGAGGAAAAAGTCAAGGGGTCTGAATACCTTCCCAATGCACTGTACAAATAACAGAAAATTTGCAACAACAATAAAATGCAGGACGTAACATATCATACTAAATATATTATGAAATGTAATATGTGAAGAGATATCTGATATTACACAACTATATTCAAATGTATGTTTTTTTTTATTTTAAGAAACATACAACATTGTGTGCTAAAAGCCTTATATTTTATATCTGGGAACTTTTATTTGAAAACTTTTTTGAGATATCTTCAGAATTACAGACAATGCATCATTGACGTTATTAAGGTGACTTTGTGTTTGCTTGTTTGCTAGCAAGCTACTTAATTATGCTATTTTAAAGAGGAAGGAAGGATAAGCAAGCGTACACAATCTGCCAAATCACTGAACAAACGTAGCTGATTTACTATACTTCCGAGGGACTCACTGCACAACCCCATAGTTAACATCACAACCCCGAGAAATGAGAAGCTGTGGGAGGAGCCAGAACCAATTTTTTTGCTAAGTCACAAGGTGTACCCAGAGCCACTTTATAGCATTAGATGGATTTTACATTTATGTCATTTAGCAGACATTCTTATTCAGAGCAGTTTACAGGAGCAATTGGGGTTAAGTGCATCGCTCAAGAGCACATTGACAGATTTTTCACCTAGTCAGAGCAGGGATTTGAATTTCTGACCTTTCTGTTGCTGGCCCGACACTCTTAGCCACTAGGCTACCTGCCTCCCCACAGTTTACCCAGTGTCGTGGGCAGCAGCAAACACAGGAAATACAGAGGCAAACATTTTGTCCAACTGTTCTAATTTAAAGATGACCAAAATACACACCTTGTAGTTAAATTTCCAGTGTTCCATGGGCTTCATAACAAGCCAGACAAAGTTGTTTTCTAGCTAGCTAGTCTGGTAACATTTTCTATCAGATAGCTACATTATCTAATGTTAGCTATCATAGCAACATTCTTTATAGTTCAGGATTAGATTCAATCTTCATCCAGGAACCCTGTCTACAGTGAAACAGAGAGCTCTGTTGGTGTAGAGAGCTCTGTTTATTTACTTAGATATACACTGAGTGTACAAAACAAGAACACCTTCCTTATATTGAATATATGTATATAGAGCAGAGGCCGAAAAAGTCTTCAAAGATTCTGACAGCAAGCAGGACTAAAATGTTAACACTGACATCAGCTTTAGGGAGCAGTAATTTGCTGGTCAATAATGGTTGCAATTGAAATCAGTTGTGCAGGTGATTTTAGTACGTATTTATGGTTTAAGGAGAGATCAACTGGTGATAATCTAGTGGCCATCGATGGTTACAATAGGACCTGAGGGATCCAGTCCCTGGAAATGTGGACGTCACCTTAGTGGCCTCAATAGGCCTCTATAGCATGGTGCTGGGTCAGGGGTTTGAACAATGGAGCTAGGGATTCTTTAGGTTTGGTCATGTATAAAAGAAAGGGTTAAACCTGGTAGGAAGTCAGTTCAGGAGCAGCAACCAGCAGTACAGTGAGCAAACATGTCCAACACCAGCATGAACATGGGCAGGGTAAGGTTGTTTTTTATTTTATTTATTCTTTAATTTTCATAGTTTGTTCTACTAAAGGGTTGTAATGCTCTAGCACCCTAAACTACAACATGATAGTTGTACTTATCCCGATAACCTGGTTACCATTGTGACTGAATAGCATCGCAAATGTATCTAAAATGTTTGTTTTGTACAATTGTTTAATTTCAAGAAATTATTATTTTTTATTTTCAGGCCACCTTCTACGAGGACAGAAACTTCCAGGGCCGCTCTTATGAGTGCAGCTCCGACTGCCCCGACATTTCCTCCTACATGAGCAGGTGCCAATCCTGCAGGGTCCAGAGTGGATGCTTCATGGTGTACGAGCGCCCCAACTACATGGGAAACCAGTACTTCATGAAGAGGGGAGAGTACTCTGACTACCAGAGTATGATGGGAATGAGCGATGGTTTCAGGTCCTGTCGCATGATCCCCATGGTAGGTTGAACATAGATTAATCTTTGAAAAGAAAGTATCTTTTGATGGTGGTATTCTCAACAAAATGAGTTTGCATGAAGTTTCACTGATCAATAAAGTAACCCTATGATGTTCTTTCCTCCTAACAGCACCGTGGAAACTACAAGATGAGGATCTACGAGAGGGAGAACTTCGGAGGTCAGATGCACGAGATGATGGACGACTGTGACTCCATCCAGGAGCGTTACCGTATGTCAGACTGCCAGTCCTGCAACGTGATGGACGGCCACTGGCTGATGTACGAGCAGCCCCACTTCAGAGGCAGGCAGATGTACATGAGGCCTGGAGAGTACAGGAGCTTCAGAGATATGGGCATGAGTGGCATGAGGTTCATGAGCATGAGGCGTATCACTGATATGTGTTAGATATCTTATATTGACCAAATAAAAGTGATTAGTAATCCAAAACAATTGAGTGTGCTACATTATTTCAATATTTTGGTATTGGGGCACAGCATAAGCGATATTAGGTTCATGAGCATGATGTGTATCATTGACTCATGCTACTATATACAATAAACCATTACATATATTGTTTGCTACTATATATAAACCATTGAGTAAAATAATTCACAAACCTATTTTAAGTGATTTTAAGCCCTTTTTCTACTTACTCAGAGTCAGATGAACTCTGACTAATCTAGCATGCTAGCTGTTCCGGTAGACTTCCAGTCATAGCACTAACGCTAGTTCAACAACCATAGACATAAACATTTCATCCATCAGTTAATTTGACTCTGGGTAAGTAGAAAAGGTCTTAATTGCCAAAGTCTCACACTATCCCTTTAATGTATCCCTTTTTAAGTGTGACACCAATTGTACCTACTGATTAATGAATGTAATATAATTTACTGTACTGTATGTTGTATCATGTTAGCATAATTGGTCTCAGCTATATGACAATGGTTGCAGGTGTGTGAACAAGAAATCAAATCTAATAACATTTGATTTGATTTGATTTGATTTCTTGTTCACACACCTGCAATCATTGTCATATAGCTGAGACCAATCATGCTAACATGATACAATATACAGTACAGTATCTAGTGGATCATTGGCAATATGATTAGCTGAACAGCTTCATTGACTCACAAATACTTTTGGGTAACACTTTATTTGAAGAGTGCCTACATAAGGACTTCATAATATTACATTTATTAAGCGTACATAACAGACAATGTTTTGTATAGAAATATACATACTGGTATACAAGATTTTAACATCAAACCAGGATTTTCCCAGGGACATTAAAGGCCACGTGGCTGGCCCCTCTTTGGAAACCATTCCACACAGTTGCTCACTGAGCAACAACTAATCATTATTGTTTAGAAAAGTCATAGTCAATCGTTCAATAATATAATAATTATTTTAGAAAAAAATGTTTATCTATAATTTACAATCTGTAGAAGCTATGAGAATAGAAATGTTCAGTACTTTTGTGAAGCATCACAGCACAGTTGAAAAATACATGGCAAATAGAGATAGCTATTAAGAGATAGCTGGGAGGAGTTGAATGGAGCTGAAGGGTGGGACTAATAACAACAAGATAACAAATGTAAAACATACGGGGTCTGTAAAATGTATATAGGTTCAGAAATTTTGTGAAATAGCACAGTTACAAATAGAAATCAAACTGGATGGACATCAGAAATTGAGGAAGGCCAGGACTAAAAACAAACAAAATATAACTATTGTAGCCTTGTGCAGGTCTACAATTGTAGCCCTGATGTCCTTACACAGCTCTCTGGTCTTGGCCATTGTGGAGAGGTTGGAGTCTGTTTGATTGAGTGTGTGGACAGGTGTCTTTTATACAGGTAATGAGTTCAAACAGGTGCAGTTAATACAGGTAATGAGTGGAGAACAGGAGGGCTTCTTAAAGAAAAACTAACAAGTCTGTGAGAGCCGGATTTCTTACTGGTTGGTAGGTGATCAAATACTTATGTCATGCAATAAAATGCAAATTAATTACTTAAAAATCATACAATGTCATTTTCTGGATTTTTGTTTCAGATTCTGTCTCTCACAGTTGAAGTGTACCTATGATAAAAATTACAGACCTCTACATGCTTTGTAAGTAGGACAACCTGCAATATCGGCAGTGTATCAAATACTTGTTCTCCCCACTGTATATGCAGTTGAAGTCGGAAGATTACATACACTTAGGTTGGAGTCATTAAAACTCATTTTCTACCACTCCACAAATTCCAGAAAATGATGTCATGGCTTTAGAAGTTTCTGAGAGGCTAATTGACATCATTTGAGCCAATTGGAGGCGTACCTGTGGATGTATTTCAAGGCCTACCTTCAAACTCAGCGCCTCTTTACTTGACATCATGGGAAAATCAAAAGAAATCAGCCAAGACCTCAGAAAAAAATTGTAGACCTCCACAAGTCTGGTTCATCCTTGGGAGCAATTTCCAAATGGCTGAAGGTACCACGTTCATCTGTACAAACAATAGTACACAAGTATAAACACCATGGGACCACGCAGTCGTCATACCGCTCAAGAAGGAGACACGCACTGTCTCCTAGAGATGAACGTTCTTTGGTGCGAAAAGTGCAAATCAATCCCAGAACAACAGCAAAGGACCTTGTGAAGATGCTGGAGGAAACAGGTACAAAATTATCTATATCCACAGTAAAACGAGTCCTATATCGACATAACCTGAAAGGCCGCTCAGCAAGGAAGAAGCCACTGCTCCAAAACCACCATAAAAAAGCCAGACTACGGTTTGCAACTGCACGTGGGGACAAAGATCGTACTTTTTGGAGAAATGTCCTCTGGTCTGATGAAACAAAAATAGAACTGTTTGGCCATAATGACCATCGTTATGTTTGGAGGAAAAAGGGGGAGGCTTGCAAGCCAAAGAACACCATCCCAACCGTGAAGTACGGGGGTGGCAGCATCATGTTGTGTGGGTGCTTTGCTGCAGGAGGGATTGGTGCACTTCACAAAACAGATGGCATCATGGGTAAGGAAAATTATGTGGATATATTGAAACAACATCTCAAGACATCAGTCAGGAAGTTCAAGCTTGGTCGCAAATGGGTCTTCCAAATGGACAATGACCCCAAGCATACTTCCAAAGTTGTGGCAAAATAGCTTAAGGTCAACAAAGTCAAGGTATTGGAGTGGCCATCACAAAGCCCTGTCCACAATCCTATAGAAGCTTTGTGGGCAGAACTGAATAAGTGTGTGCGAGCAAGGAGGCCTACAAACCTGATTCAGTTACACCAGCTCTGTCAGGAGGAATGGACCGAAATTCACCCAACTTATTGTGGGAAGCTTGTGGAAGGATACCCGAAACATTTGACCCAAGTTAAACAATTTAAAGGCAATGCTACCAAATACTAATTGCGTGTATGTAAACTTCTGACCCACTGGGAGTGTGATGAAAGAAATAAAAGCTGAAAAAAATCGTTCTCTCTACTATTATTCTGACATTTCACATTCTTAAAATCAAGTGGTGATCCTAACTGACCTAAAACGTGGAATTTTTACTAGGATTAAATGTCAGGAATTGTGAAAAACTGAGTTTAAGTGGATTTGGCTAAGGTGTATGTAAACTTCCGACTTCAACTGTATGTGGGTATGTGTATGTATGTATGTATATGGATATATATATATTTACCCAAAAGATTAATGGGGGATTGGAAATGATGCAGACAATTACATTGATGGAAGCTACAATCTATCCGCAATATTATAGCTGATCCACCCCTAATCGTTTTTTTTAAACATTTTTTTTTTAAATAATAAAATACAAATATTCATTATTGTTGAAAAAAATAAAAATGTGAATTAAACTAAAGATTTTTACAAATATGAACTATAGTTGAAAGGAAAAATATGAAATCATAGATTGTTTATTGTGATGTTACAAATCATAGATTTTAGTTGAATGGGAAAAATATTGAATCATAATTTCATTAAATTATAAATATTTAGTTTTGTTGTTTTATGGAAATATTTATATATTTTTTTACAAATCATTATCCTTGCTGTTTGAAAAATATACATTAAAGTACAAATGTTTGCACAAATAACTCGTATTGCATTTTCTTCTTTAAAAATTAAATTTTTTGATGAATCTGTTTTTGATATTCCAGTTGGCCCTGTATTAGTTCTTGCTAAGTAAATAACACAATCTCCACATTAATCTCTAGGTATTTTGAATTACATCTTAGAAATGGAATGTCAAAACCAGCCTTATAATGTTAGCTAGCTAGTTCTAGAGTTAAAATATATATATATATTTCACCTTTATTTAACCAGGTAGGCTAGTTGAGAGCAAGTTCTCATTTACAACTGCGACCTGGCCAAGATAAAGCAAAGCAGTTCGACACATACAACAACACAGAGTTACACATGGAATAAACAAACATACAGTCAATAAAACAGTATAAAAGCCTATATACAGTGTGTGCAAATGAGGTAGGATAAGGCAATACGGCAATAAATAGGCCATGGTGTCGAGGTAATTACAATATAGCAATTAAACACTGGAATGGTAGATGTGCAGAAGATGAATGTGCAAGTAGAGATACTGGGGTGCAAAGGAGCAAGATAAATAAATAAATACAGAATGGGGATGAGGTAGTTGGATGGGATATTTACAGATGGGCTATGTACAGGTGCAGTGATCTGTTAGCTGCTCTGACAGCTGGTGCTTAAAGCTAGTGAGGGAGATATGAGTCTCCAGCTTCAGTGATTTTTGCAGTTCGTTCCAGTCATTGGCAGCAGAGAACTGGAAGGAAAGCCTGCCAAAGGTGGAATTGGCTTTGGGGGTGACCAGTGAGATATACCTGCTGGAGCACGTGCTACGAGTGGGTGCTGCTATGGTGACCAGTGAGCTGAGATAAGGCAGGGCTTTACCTAGCAGAGACTTGTAGATGACCTGGAGCCAGTGGGTTTGGCGACGAGTATGAAGCGAGGGCCAGCCAACGAGAGCATACAGGTCGCAGTGGTGGGAAGTATATGGTGGTCTGGTGACAAAACAGATGGCACTGTGATAGACTGCATCCAATTGTTGAGTAGAGTGTTGGAGGCTATTTTGTAAATGACAACGCTGAAGTCGAGGATCAGTAGGATGGTCAGTTTTACGAGGGTATGTTTGGCAGCATGAGTGAAGGATGCTTTGTTGCGAAATAGGAAGCCGATTCTAGATTTAATTTTGGATTGGAGATGCTTAATGTGAGTCTGGAAGGAGAGTTTACAGTCTAACCAGACACCTAGGTAATTGTAGTTGTCCACATATTCTAAGTCAGAACCGTCCAGAGTAGTGATGCTGGACGTGCGGGCAGGTGCGGGCAGCGATCGGTGGAAGAGCATGCATTTAGTTTTACTTGTATTTAAGAGCAGTTGGAGGCCACGGAAGGAGAGTTGTATGGCATTGAAGCTCGTCTGGAGGTTAGATAACACAGTGTCTTAAGAAGGGCCAGAGGTATTCAGAATGGTGTCGTCTGCGTAGACGTGGATCAGAGAATACCAGCAGCAAGAGCAACATCATTGATGTATACAGAGAAGAGTGTTGACCCGAGAGTTAAACCCTGTGACACTCCTATAGAGACTGCCAGAGGTCCGAACAACAGGCCCTCTGATTTGACACACTGAACTCTATCAGATAAGTAGTTGGTGAACCAGGCGTGGCAATCATTTGAGAAACCAAGGCTGTCGAGTCTGCTGACAAGAAGGTGGTGATTGACAGAGTCGAAAGCCTTGGCCAGGTCGATGAAGACGGCTGCACAGTAATGTCTCTTATCGATGGCGGTTATGATATAGTTTTGGACCTTGTGAAGACATTGGTTAGCTAAAGCAGCCAGCGGATGCTATGGCTAAAAACTGCTGCTTTAGTGAATACGCCACTGACATGGCAAACCCCTATCCTAACATTAGGGTTTTAATAAGGGTTTTTGATGTTTTAAAAACTCATGTCTTTGACATCCAGCTCGCCAGCATCCCTCATGGCATATTCTCAGTCCCAAGTTGTCAAATTACATTTAACTTGTTGGCACGACTGCACTTTTTTAAATATATTTGTTTAATTGATATAGCTAGTTAGTTATGTGTGTTGTAATCTTCATTCTAATCAGGAAATATAATATATGGTGTATCTCCTCAATAAGTGAAACATAACTCTGAACATTTAAACGCATGCAGAATTAGGGCTACCATACACCCATGGAATGGACATGAATTATGGTTGTGATGTACTTAACAAATCCTCATTCCACACAATGTGCTGTTTTCTAACCCAGTTAGTCACAATCTAGATACACTAACTGAGTAGTAGTAATCAGGAACATTTTGAAACATTGTCGTCAAAAAATGTTTTTTATTCTCTGTTCATTTCATTCTCATTAAAATTCTCTTTAAATAAATGTTTTACTTTTCTGAACCATTATTTAACAGGGAGTTTCTCATAGAAAAGCTGATATTGACATGGGGGACACGGGATTCATATCTGATCCAGAAAAAATATACAGTATATTGACAGAAAATACATCTATGGAGTCAGGTGATTCAATTTTAGCATTGAGTTACATTTAACACAATAGTTATATTTAACTGACTTCACTGAATGAAAGAGATCACAAGGGAATATGAATCATATGTTGAAATATAATTACAATTGTGTAACTGACTTGTAGACTCCACACCACTCATATGCATATATGTATGCAATGGTTTTCACTGTCAGAGTCCATTGTTCCTTTGAATGGTTTTGTGTTACCTGTTTCACAGTGGAAATAGGCTTTTATGTCTTTTTTGGGACCCGGTCACGTGGAAATATGACTACAGTACTTCAGCGCTCTACAGGCCTCTATACCATGTTGCTGGGTCAGGGGTTTACACAATGGGTCTAACAGATTCTTTGGATTAGGTTAGGTATAAAAGTAAGGGTTACCACAGACAGGACATCAGTGCAGCAGTAGCAGCAGCAACAGCAGCAACTCAGTGACCAACAATGACCACCACCGGCATGAACATGGGAAGAGTAAGCATTTATTTTTATTTTATTCTAAAACACATTTTTCTCTATATTATATTTGTATCTTTACATACAAAACTAAAAGCTTCTTATATTTGTTGCATTTATTGAATTATATATTTAGAAATTATAAATAAATACATTGTGTTTTCAGGCCACCTTCTATGAGGACAGAAACTTCCAGGGCCGCTCTTATGAGTGCAGCTCCGACTGCCCCGACATGTCCTCCTACATGAGCAGGTGCCAATCCTGCAGGGTCCAGAGTGGATGCTTCATGGTGTACGAGCGCCCCAACTACATGGGAAACCAGTACTTCATGAAGAGGGGAGAGTACTCTGACTACCAGAGTATGATGGGAATGACCGATGGTATCAGGTCCTGCCGCATGATCCCCATGGTAAAATATGATATTCAGGCTGCTGTAACAGCCCATAATTCCATAATTAATCACGCAAATCATATTTGAGCTATTCAACAGTCTGGTGCATTCAGTAAATAATTCAACATGTTCTTTCCTCCTAACAGCATCGTGGAAACTACAGGATGAGGATCTACGAGAGGGAGAACTTCGGAGGTCAGATGCACGAGATGATGGACGACTGTGACTCCATCCAGGAGCGTTACCGTATGTCAGACTGCCAGTCCTGCAACGTGATGGACGGCCACTGGCTGATGTACGAGCAGCCCCACTTCAGAGGCAGGCAGATGTACATGAGGCCTGGAGAGTACAGGAGCTTCAGAGAGATGGGCATGAGTGGCATGAAGTTTATGAGCATAAGGCGTATCACTGATATGTGCTAGACATCTCATATTGACCAAATAAAAGTGATTAGTAATCCGAAACAATTGAGTGTGCTACATTATTTCAATATTTTGGCGTTTTGTGTTTACATTATTACCAGAAAGATATGCGTAACATTTAAATTGTACTTTATACCATAAAACCTACTAAATGCTGTTATGGGCATGACTTATTGACTGCCATAAAGCATTCAAATGAATGTCCTCAAGATGATAAAGAGGGATTTAGATGTTAACACTAATGAATTGGTCAACTTGTAGAGTGAACAAACTTAACTAATAATACACGTTGCGCTACTCCACAAACATCCCATCAACCCGCCTCCAATAAACGGTAACACGTACAGTTTACTTAAGCTTTTTTCTCTCATTATGCAACTGCAGCAGAATAAGTGGAATGGTATCAAATACATCAAACACATGGAAACCATGTGTTTGATGCCATTCCATTTGCTTCGTTCCAGCCGTTATTATGAGCCAATCATCCCCTCAGCAGTCTCCACTGTTGTGTATGGTAAAGGTACAGCTATTTTACACAGACAATGAAACCAATCAGCAGGATTAAGACAATCAAGAAAATAAAAAATAAAAAAACAATTAATATAGAGAGACCAATTTGATAAATTACCCTCTACAGCCACAATATTAAATAAAAATCAAATGTTATGTCACATACAGCAAATAGAACAGGTGTAGACTTTACCGTGAAATACGTACTTACGAACCCTTTCCCAACAGTGCAGAGTTCAAAAGTAAGAAAGATTTGCTAAAAGGAAATAGTAACACAACAGAATAACAATAACGACTATATACAAGGAGTACTGGTACCGAGTCAATGTGCAGGGGTACGAGGTAGTTGAGGTAATTGAGGTAATACGTATAGGTGTGTGTGTATGCATGTGTTGGAGTTCCAGTGTAGTATGTGTGAGTGTGTGAGTAGAGTCCAGTGAGTGTGTGGGTAGAGTCCAGTAAGTGTATGGGTAGAGTCCAATGAGTGTGTGGGTAGAGTCCAGTAAGTGTATGGGTAGAGTCCAATGAGTGTGTGGGTAGAGTCCAGTAAGTGTATGGGTAGAGTCCAATGAGTGTGTCGGTAGAGTCCAGTAAGTGTTTGAGTAGAGTCCAATGAGTGTGTGGGTAGAGTCCAGTAAGTGTTTGAGTAGAGTCCAATGAGTGTGTGGGTAGAGTCCAGTAAGTGTTTGAGTAGAGTCCAATGAGTGTGTGGGTAGAGTCCAGTAAGTGTTTGAGTAGAGTCCAATGAGTGTGTGGGTAGAGTCCAGTAAGTGTTTGAGTAGAGTCCAATGAGTGTGTGGGTAGAGTCCAGTAAGTGTTTGAGTAGAGTCCAATGAGTGTGTGGGTAGAGTCCAGTAAGTGTTTGAGTAGAGTCCAATGTGTCACGTTCCTGACCGGTTTTCTGTTATTTTGTATGTGTTTGACGGTCAGGGCGTGAGTTTGGGTGGGTAGTCTATGTTATGTGTTTCTATGTTTGTTAAAGGGTGACCTGATATGGTTCTCAATTAGAGGCAGGTGGTTTTCATTTCCTCTGATTGAGAGCCATATTAAGGTAGGTGTTTTCACATTGTTTGTGGTGGGTGGTTGTCTCCTGTGTCTGTGTTATCACCACACGGGACTGTTTGCGGTTTGTCACGGTTATTGTTTTTGTATGTTTAGTGTTCAGTCTGTTTTCATTAAATAATCATGGACACTAACCACTCTGCATATTGGTCTGATCCTTCTCGCCTCTCCTCCTCGTCCGAGGAGGAGGATTACGACGATCGTTACAGAACCACCCACCAATCTAGGACCAAGCGGAGTGGAGAAGGGAGGCGACAGCAGTGGGAAAAAACCCAGGACTCCTGGACTTGGGAGGAGATCCTGGACGGCAAAGGACCCTGGGCTCAGCCAGGGGAATATCGCCGTCCCAAGGCGGAGCTGGAGGCAGCGAAGGCAGAGAGGCGCTGGTATGAGGAGGCAGCGCGGCGACGCGGTTGGGAGCCCGAGAGTCAGACCCAAAAATTTCTTGGGGGGGGGCACACGAGGAGAGTGGCAAAGCCGGGTAGGATACCTGAGCCAACTCCCCGTGCTTACCGTGGAGTGAGAGGGCGTCGTACTGGTCAGACACCGTGTTATGCGGTAAAGCGCACGGTGTCCCCAGTACGCGTGCTTAGCCCAGTGCGGGCTATTCCACCTCGCCGCACTGGTAGGGCTAAGTTGGGCATCGAGCCGGATGTCATGAAGCCGGCCCAACGCATCTGGCCTCCAGTGCGTCTCCTCGGGCCGGCATACATGGCACCAGCCTTACGAATGGTGTCCCCGGTTCGCCAGCATAGCCCAGTGCGGGCTATTCCACCTCGCCGCACTGGCAGGGCTACGGGGACCATTCAACCTGGTAAGGTTGGGCAGGCTCGGTGCTCAAGAGCGCGCGTCCTCCTTCACGGTCCGGTATACCCGGTGCCACCTCCACGTACCAGTCCACCGGTGGCAGCCCCCCGCACCAGGCTGTCTCTCCGGGTTCTCTCTCCAGCTGCTCCCACCTGTCCAGCGCTGTCAGAGCCTTCCTTCTCTCCAGCGCAGCCAGTGTCTGAGCTGTCTGCCTGCCCAGCGCTGTATGAACTGTCTGCCTGCACAGCACCGTCAGAGCTGTCCGTCTGTTATGAGCGTCCAGAGCCGTCAGCGAGCCATGAGCGTCCAGAGCCGTCAGCCAGCCATGAGCGTCCAGAGCCGTCAGCTAGCCATGAGCGTCCAGAGCCGTCAGCGAGCCATGAGCGTCCAGAGCCGTCAGCGAGCCATGAGCGTCCAGAGCCGTCAGCCAGCCATGAGCGTCCAGAGCCGTCAGCCAGCCATGAGCGTCCAGAGCCGTCAGCCAGCCATGAGCGTCCAGAGCCGTCAGCCAGCCATGAGCGTCCAGAGCCGTCAGCGAGCCATGAGCGTCCAGAGCCGTCAGCCAGCCATGAGCGTCCAGAGCCGTCAGCCAGCCATGAGCGTCCAGAGCCGTCAGCCAGCCATGAGCGTCCAGAGCCGTCAGCCAGCCATGAGCGTCCAGAGCCGTCAGCCAGCCATGAGCGTCTAGAGCCGTCAGCCAGCCATGAGCGTCCAGAGCCGTCAGCTAGCCATGAGCGTCCATAGCCGTCAGCCAGTCATGAGCTGCCCCTCAGCCCAGAGCTGCCATTTATCCAGAACTGCCCCTCAGTCCAGAGCTGTCTCTCTGTCCGGAGCTGCCCTTCAGTCCGGAGTTGCCCCTCTATCCTGAGCTACCTCTCTATCCTGACCTACCTCTCTGTCCTGAGCTATCTCTCTGTCTTGAGCTACCTTATCCCGGTGCTGCCCCTTGTCCCGGTGCTGCCCCTTATCTTAAGGTTACCATTTAAATTAAGTGGGTGTAATATGAGGGTGGTCATTCTAAGGGGGAGACGTAAGCTGGGATTGACTATGGTGGGGTGGGGACCTCGCCCAGAGCCTGAGCCACCACCGTGGTCAGACGCCCACCCAGACCCTCCCCTAGACTTTTGGTGGTGCGCTCGGAGTACGCACCTTGAGGGGGGGGTTATGTCACGTTCCTGACCGGTTTTCTGTTATTTTGTATGTGTTTGACGGTCAGGGCGTGAGTTTGGGTGGGTAGTCTATGTTATGTGTTTCTATGTTTGTTAAAGGGTGACCTGATATGGTTCTCAATTAGAGGCAGGTGGTTTTCATTTCCTCTGATTGAGAGCCATATTAAGGTAGGTGTTTTCACATTGTTTGTGGTGGGTGGTTGTCTCCTGTGTCTGTGTTATCACCACACGGGACTGTTTGCGGTTTGTCACGGTTATTGTTTTTGTATGTTTAGTGTTCAGTCTGTTTTCATTAAATAATCATGGACACTAACCACTCTGCATATTGGTCTGATCCTTCTCGCCTCTCCTCCTCGTCCGAGGAGGAGGATTACGACGATCGTTACACAATGAGTGTGTGGGTAGAGTCCAGTAAGTGTATGGGTAGAGTCCAATGAGTGTGTGGGTAGAGTCCAGTAAGTGTTTGAATAGAGTCCAATTCGTGTGTGGGTAGAGTCCAGTAAGTGTATGGGTAGAGTCCAATGAGTGTGTGGGTAGAGTCCAGTAAGTGTTTGAGTAGAGTCCAATGAGTGTGTGGGTAGAGTCCAGTAAGTGTATGGGTAGAGTCCAATGAGTGTGTGGGTAGAGTCCAGTAAGTGTGTGGGTAGAGTCCAGTAAGTGTTTGAGTAGAGTCCAGTAAGTATGCATAGAGCCGGTGCAAGAAACTCAGTGCAAATAAAAAGGGGGTCAATGCAAGTAGTCAGGGTAGTCATTGTTTATTAAAAATGAAATACAGAAATACCAAATGTACATAAGTATTCACCTCTGAGTCAATACTTTGTAGAAGCACCGTTGGCAGCGATTACAGCTTTGAGTGGTCTTGGGTATGTCTGTATCAGCTTTGCACATCTGGATTTGGGGATTTTCTTCCATTCGTCCTTGCAGATTTTCTCAAGCTCTGTTAAGTTAGATGGGGAGCGGCGGTGAACAGCAATCTTCAAGTCTTTGCACAGATTCTGAAAGGGATTCAACTCTGGGCTTTGGCTGTGCCACTCAAGGACTTTCACATTCTTGTTCTGAAGCCATTCCAGTGTTGCTTTGGCTGTATGCTTAGGGTCATTGTGATGTTGGAACATAAATCTTCTCCAAAGTCTAAAGTTGTTATCAGGTTCTCATCAAGGATTCGCCTGTTTTTCGCTCCATTCATTGATCTCTCTGTCCTTACCAGTACCAGTCTCCCAGTCCCTGCCGCTAAAAATAATCCATATTGCATGATGATGCCAGCATCATGCTTCACGGTGTGGACGGTGTTAGATGGTGATGAGCTGTGCCAGTTTTTTTCCAGACATAGTGGTTGCTGAGTTTGGTCAGAGGGCCAGCTCTAGGCAGTCTGGGTAGTTCTATATTTTTTCAATTTCCCAATGATGGAGACCACTGTGCTCTTGGAAACTTTCAACACTCTAGAAATTGTTTCATACCCTTCCCCAGATATATGCCTCATCACAATTCTATCTCTGAGATTTCTTGGACTTCATGGTATAGTTTCTGCTCTGACATGCGTTGTCAGCTGTGAGACCTTATATAGACAAGTGTGTTTCTTTCTAAATAATGTCCAAACAATTTAATTGGCCACAGGTGGACTCCAATCAAGTTGTAGTGACATCTCATGGATGATGAAAGGAAATTGATGCACTTGAGTTCAATTTGAAGTGTTACAGCAAAGTGATGCAAATACTTATGTAAATTATATATTTCTGTATTTAATTTTCAATAAATTTACAAACATTTCTAAAAAACAGGTTTTCACTTTGTCATTATGGGGTATTGTGTGTAGATGGGTGAGATATATATTTTGAATTCAGGCTGTAACACAACAAAATGTGGACTAAGTCAAGGTGTATGAATACTTTCTCAAGGCACTTTAGGTCCTTAGTGATACGGACACTGTTCCTTTTGTCCAGGTGGGAAATGGCAGTGTGGAGTGCAATAGAAATTACGTCATCTGTGGATCTGTTGGGGCGGTATGCGAATTGGAGTGGGTCCAGGGTGTCTTGGATGATGATGTTAATGTGAGCCATGACCAGCCTTTCAAAGCATTTCATGGCTACAGATGTGATTGCTACGGGGCGATAGTCATTTAGACAGGTTACCTTGGCATTCTTGAGCGCATGGACTATGGTGGTCTGCTTGAAACATGTAGGTATTACAGACTGGTCAGGGAGAGCTTGAAAATGTTAGTGAAGACACTTGCCAGCTGGTCAGTGCATTATCTGAGTACGTGTCCTGGTAATCCGTCTGGCCCTGCGGCCTTGTGAATGTTAACCTGTTTAAAAGTCTTACTCATATCGGCTACGGAGAGCAAGATCACACAGTCGTCCGGAACAGCTGAAGCTCTCATGCATGCTTCAGAGTTGCTAGTCTCGAAGCAAGCATAGAAATCAGTTAGCTCGTCTGGTAGGCTCGCGTTTCTGGGCAGTTTGCTGCTGGGTTTACCGTGATAGTTTGCATGCCCTGCCATATCCGACGAGCGTCAGAGCCGGTGTAGTAGGATTTGATCTTAGTCCTGTATTGATGCTTTGCCTGTTTGATGGTTCGTCGTAGAGCATTTCGGGATTTCTTATAAGTATCCGGATTAGTGTCCTGCTCCTTGAACGTGGCAGCTCTAGCCTTTAGCTCAGTGGGGATGTTGCCTGTAATCCATGGCTTCTGGTTGGGATATGTACTGTACGTACGGTCACTGTGGGGACAACGTCGTCGATGTATTTTTTTCTATTTATTTTTTATATATTTGTTTTTATTAACCCAGCCCCCCCACTCTTCAGTGGATAAAAATAGCTATTTTTGTTTTTACAGCTTTTTTGTTACATATACATGCAATTTACATATTTACATTTTACATATAAAATGCACTTATTAATGAAGCCGATGATGGATGTGGTAAACTCCTCAATGACATCGGATAACTCTGGTGGTCAACCAAATACCAGGGGCGCAACTTTAACTGGGGACAGGGGTGACATGTGTCCCCCCCCCACATTAGG
The DNA here is from genome assembly GCF_016432855.1 of Salvelinus namaycush. Taxonomy (NCBI): domain Eukaryota; kingdom Metazoa; phylum Chordata; class Actinopteri; order Salmoniformes; family Salmonidae; genus Salvelinus; species Salvelinus namaycush. The sequence goes on along the minus strand of NC_052325.1, from coordinate 23,012,907 downwards.
AAATTGCATTTTTGTGCCCCCCAGGTATATCATTGGAATGTGACACAAAATGAGGCAACAGTGTGATTTAGGACCATGCGAACGCCTCCGAGCGGTCGGGTAGGCTGTTTGGAGTGTTTATCCGACTAAAAAAAAGTATTATTATTATGTCCCCCCCACTTCTAAAACCAAAGTTGCGCCCCTGCCAAATACAAACATGCTAAGTATGTGTAGCTCAAATATCTATGTAAATCATGCATTGATAGAAGTCAATGATAGAATTGTGTGAAAATGTTTGATCCATGTCATCAAGTTGTGATTCAGTCCTCAGTTGAGAACATGTACCCACAATGCTGGAAACCAGCAGCTCTGACGAGTCATAGATAGTGACCTCCCTTGTCGCTCCCCTAATCTCATGTTTGAAAAAATCTAGGTGTGCCCACAAGAGGATTGCTAAAATGATAGGTTGTACATGACTGGCAGACAGGTCAGGAGCCAACAGAAGCATGCTTTGCTTGAAACAGGTGCTTCCCTCAGAACATGTGGAACGTAGACACTCCTCTTTACCGGCCCTTGGCATTGGGGACGTTTTGGCCATTTGTAGGCATGTGGGTACTTTTGTATAAGTAACTATGAAAATGTTGTAAATATCAAAATGTTGATGGTTGGTTTAACATACTGTGGAATTGATTGAAGACTCATAAATGCATTTTAAAACAGTGTTTTTTACACTGCTGCTACTCACTGTTAATTATCTATGCATAGTCACATTACCCCTACATACATGTACAACTTACCTCAATTACCTCAACTAACCTCTACCACGTACATTAACTTGGTACCGGTACCCCCTGTATATAGCCTCATTATTGTTATTTTATAGTTACTTTTTTTTTTACTTCAGTTTATTTAGTTAATATTTTCTTAACTCTATTTTCTTAAAACTGGGCTTGTAAGTCAGCATTCACGGTAAGATCTACACCTGTTGTAGTCGGCGCATGTGACAAATAAAAATGTATTTGATTTGAGATTCTGAAGTACAGTATAGCATTTGTCCCCCCCAAAAAATACAATAAAAAAAATAGGACTGCTATTAAAACAGACATGACAGGGACTCATTTCAGAATGCCATTCCTGAAATCAAAGACCATTTGGCCTCAAATACATATAAAACTGCATGTGTGCATCTAAATTACCCTCAACATTGCTTTTAAGGCAGAAAATTCTCATTTGTCCCCCCTTTTCACTGTACATAATAATGCTTTCCCGTCTGTGGTGACAAACAGTGGGAGCAACCATTGCATAGCATACAGCTGACTCATGTGTTTCATACAATGGAACCAGAGATTCTTTGGATGTCACATCAGGTATAAAACAGGCTACAGACCGGCATAGCTATAGCATCGCTCAAAATAACCATGAACATGCAGGGAAAGGTGAGTTAATATTGTTCTTTGCGGTTTAGAGGTCATGTGATCTGATTATTACTGTATATACAGTAATGCAGTGATTTTATATAATATATACATTAAATACAGTAATAACACTATACACAGATCAAAATTCAGTGCTTCTACATCTGCATTGCTTGCTGTTTGGGGTTTTAGGCTGGGTTTCTGTACAGCACTTTGTGACATCGGCTGATGTAAAAAGGGCTTCATAAATACATTTGATTGAATAATGCAGTCCAGTGCAAAGCATTGTATTATAACCACCAATTAAAGGAAAGTTCTACACAGTTCTGAACACATTCTGGTCACATATTCTTCTGGCTAATTGCAAGAGTATTTGTTTTCAGATCATCTTCTACGAGGACAAGAACTTTCAGGGTCGCTCCTATGAGACCAGCCAGGACTGCCCTGAGCTGACATCCCACCTTAGCAGGTGCAACTCCTGCAGGGTTGAGAGCGGCTGCTTCATGGCCTACGATCGCAACAACTACATGGGAAACCAGTACTTCATGCGAAGGGGCGAGTACCCTGACTACCAGCGTATGATGGGTTTCGATGACTGCATCAAGTCCTGCCGTAACATCCCCATGGTATGAACCACCATGATACATCACAGATTCCAACACAGTTTAACGTTTATAAAAAACTAATCCCATATACAAAATGTATGTTAACAGCACAGAGGAGACTACAAGATGAGGATCTACGAGAGGGAGAACTTCGGAGGTCAGATGCACGAGATGAGCGAGGACTGTGACTCCATCCAGGAGCGTTACCGTATGTCCGACTGCCAGTCCTGCAACGTGATGGACGGCCACTGGCTGATGTACGAGCAGCCCCACTTCAAAGGCAGGCAGATGTACATGAGACCTGGAGAGTACAGAAACCTCAGAGAGATGCAGGGATACAATGGAATGAAGTTCAGTTCCATCAGAAGGATCACCGACTCCTGTTAAATTATCAGGCCCACCTGTTCAATGGAACGGTTGACTTTTAAATAAAAAATGTTTTTTCTTATTTAATATCAAGTCTTTTGTCTTGTTCTGCAAAAATCCACAGAGGCCCAACACAACACATTTTTACCAGTCCAGTTGAGTCCTGATTCAAACACTTTCCATAAGTGGTTGAAACTACATTGATCCTATACTCTACATTGATCCTATACTACTAATAAAATCATCACATTTTGCAAGGCACGCCAATGCATCACTCTACTACTGGAGCCCAATGTAAAACTAGAGACCCATGATTATATACAAAACAAAGAGTAGGAGAAAGTGTTGGAAGTCGTAATAGAACTATCAATGCATAGCTTTTACCTAATGGATGTAGCTAATAAAATGTATATTTTATAAAATTGTAATTGCATTTCCTTCCAATTTCCTATTTAAAAAGGTAAAATGAACCAGTCAGTGTCTGACCCAAAACATGAACCTGTACGGACAGACAACACTGAACACAGTATGATATATGACTTTAATCTGTCTTAGTGTTTCTGAGAAATGGCGCTGGGCCAGTAACCGAAAGGTCGTTGGTTTGAATCCCAGAGCCGACTAGGTGAAAAATCTGCCGATGTGCCCTTGAGCAAGGCACTTAACCCTAATTGCTCCTGTAAGTCGCTCTGGATAAGAGTTTCTTCACTGATTTAATAATAGGGTAACTATATAATTGTATTTAATGGTTAAATAGTAGTGTGTTTATGTGCCATCAAAGGTTACCATGCTTTAGAGCAGGGGTGTCAAACTCATTCCACGGAGGGCCTAGTGTCTGCAGGTTTTTGGTTTTTCCTTTCAATAAAGCCCTAGACAACCAGGTGTGGGGAGTTCCTAACTAATTAGTGATGTTAATTCATCAATCAAGTACAAGGGAGGAGCGAAAACCCGCAGACACTCGGCCCCCCGTGGAATGAGTTTGACACCTGTGCTTTAGAGTATGCCAAACCTACAAAAAGCATTTAGAAATGGAGGGTATACACTTTTTCCCTTTCGTGCTTGTTTAATTTGAAGTTTATTATGTTAATGCTCAATATACCGCTTAATAAAGGCTTTTTATATTTAAAACACACCTAAATAGATGGACCTGGATTTTTCACACTTCACACCTGTCACACCCTAACCTTAGAGAGCCTTTTTATGTCTCTATTTGGTTGGTTAGGATGTGATTTGGGTGGGCATTCTATGTTCTTTATTTCTATGTTTTGTATTTCTATGTTTTGGCCGGGTATGGTTCTCAATCAGTGACAGCTGTCTATCGTTGTCTCTGATTGGGAATCATACTTAGGTGTTTGTGGGTAGTTATCTTTGTTAGTGGTACTAATGCACTGTTAAGCTTCACGGTTGTTTCTTTGTTTTCTTGGCGACATTTACTAAAATAAAAGAATAAATGTACGCTTACCACTCTGCACCTTGGTCTCCTTCCGACGATGGCTGTGACAACACCTTTTTTCTGATTTGAACTTTTCCAGTGCTCCTGTATCTTGCACACACAACTTTGTGTTTGCAAAACTATTGTAAGATAGATATGGAAATGATCAGGCACAACAAATTACTCTATTTTCTATGTGTGAACATTTACCAGTCACCATGATGAAATAGTGAAACAAAACATCAAACTCCCTACTCCCATGTCACAAAATACACATTCCCTCAAACAAGACCAAGCAAGAACTTCACTTGAGTTTTGGCTTTGAATGAACTCCAATTTGTCCACCTGGGGTCTGACCTCTCCCTTTCCCAGTTGGTTACCCAAGTACCTGGTCTCCTACCTTGCAGACTCTGTTAAGATGCTTGAGGTGGTCTTCCAAGGTATGTCTATAAATGGTAATGCTATCCAGATACAGTTGCAGTCGGAGGTTTACATACACCTTAGCCAAATACATTTGAACTCAGTTTTTCACAATTCCTGACATTTAATCCTAGTAAAAATTGCCCTGTCTTAGGTCAGTTAGGATCATCACTTTATTTTAAGAATGTGAAATGTCAGAATAATAGTAGAGATAATTATTTATTTTACCTTTTATTTCTGTCGTCACATTCCCAGTGGGTCAGAAGTTTACATACACTCAATTAGTATTCGGTAGCATTGCCTTTAAATTGTTTAACTTGGGTCAAACGTTTCGGGTAGCCTTCCACAAGCTTCCCACAATAAGTTGGGTGAATTTTGGCCCATTCCTCCTGACAGAGCTGGTGTAACTGAGTCAGGTTTGTAGGCCTCCTTGCTCGCACACACTTTTTCAGTTCTGCCAACAACTTTTCTATAGGATTGAGGTGAGGGCTTTGTGATGGCCACTCCAATACCTTGACTTTGTTGTCCTTAAGCCATTTTGCCACAACTTTTGAAGTATGCTTGGGGTCATTGTCCATTTGGAAGACCCATTTGCGACCAAGCTTTAACTTCCTGACTGATGTCTTGAGATGTTGCTTCAAGGTCTGTTAATATTGTCAGAAAAGGCCAAAGCCTATTAATAAAATCATTTATGGGCATGTGTTGAATTGGTACTGAATTATTCCCCTAAAAATTATTCCATGTAAATATCAGTGTAAAATGTTATATACAGTGCCTTCAGAAAGTATTCACACCCCTTAACCTCTTCCACATTTTACAGCCTGAATTTAAAATTTATTAAATTTAGATTTTTGTCACTGGCCTACACGCAATACCCCATAATGTCAAAGTGGAATTCTTTTTTTAAATTTGTACAAATGAATTAAAAATTAATAGCTGAAATGACTCGAGTCAATAAGTATTTAACCCCTTGTTATGGCAAGTCTAAATAAGGTCCGCAGGAAAAATTGCTTATTAACATGTCACATAATAAGTTGCATGGACTCACTCAGTGTGCAAAACTTGTGTTTAAATAGATGTTTTAATGAATACCTCATCTCTGTACCCTACACATATAATTATCCCTAAGGTCCCTCAGTTGAGTAGCACATTTCAACCACAGATTCAACCACAAAGACCAGAGAGGTTTTCCAATTCCTCCCAAAGGGCACCTATTGGTAGATCGGTTAAAAAAAGCAGACATTAAATATCCCTTTGAGCATGGTGACGTTATTAATTACACTTTGGATTGTGTATCAACACACCCAGTCACTACAACGATATGGGCATCCTTCCTAACTCAGTTGCCGGAGAGGAAGGAAACTGGTGACTTTAAAACAGTTTGAGTTTAATGGCTAAGATAGAAGAAAACTGAGGATGGATCAACAACGTCGTAGTTACTCCACAATAATAACCTAATTAACAGAGGGAAAATGCATCCTGTTTGCAACAAGACGTTAAAGTAATTCTGCAAAAAAATGTGGCAAAGCAATACATTTTTTGTCCTGAATACAAAGTGTTATGTTTTCTGGAAAATCCAATACAACACATTACTGAGTACCACTCTCCATATTTTCAAGAATTGTAGTGGCTGCATCATGTTATGGGACTGGGGAGTTTTTCGGGGATAAAAAATAAACTGAATGGTGCTAAGCACAGGCAAAATCCTAGAGGAAAATCTGGTTCAGTCTGCTTTCCACCAGACACTGGGGGTTGAATTCACCTTTCAGTAGGACAATAACCTGAAACACAAGGCCAAATCTACACGTGAGTTCCTTACCAAGAAGGCGGTGAATATTCCTTCGTGGCAGAGTTACAGTTTTGACTTAAATCTCCTTAAAAATCTATGGCAAGAACTGAAAATGGTTGTCTAGCAATGATCAACAACCAATCTGACAGAGCTTGAAGAGTTATGAAAAGAATAATGGGCAAATGTTGCTCAATCCAGGTGTGGAATTCTCTTAGAGACTTACCCAGAAAGACTCACAGCTGTAATCGCTGCCAAAGGTGCTTCTGCAAAGTATTCACTTGGTATGTGATGTTAAATTAGATATTTCTGTATTTCATTTTTCAATAAATCTGCAAAGAAATCTAAAAACATGTTTTCTCTTTGTCGTTTTAGGGTATTGTGTTTAGATATGTGAGAGAGAAAAATCTATTTAATCCATTTTAAATTCAGGCTGTAGCACAACAAAATGTGGAAAAAGTCCAGGGGTATGAATACTGTCTGAAGGCACTTAGTAGTCATATAGTTGCTACCGCTCCACTTTACTAACCACTACTAGAATGTTCTAGGATTCCAGATATAAAATTTCATAATTTATGAATTGTATGCCTACAGTTTTGCTGGAGGAAAGAAAATCCCAGCAACCATCTAATTACATTGGGAACATTAATATATTCATTTTAATCCACATTGATTCACACTGGGCAAGACCAGCTAATATGAAATCATGTTTTTCAGTCATGTTTTATATTTTTCTAATAGACTGATGTTTGAATCATGATGCTACCATTTTTTGTGTTTTTCTTTAAATAAAAGATTGGAATCGTAATACCCATGAACAAATGTCAGTTAACTTAGTTGATATCTCTGAAAAGTCTCGATATGAAGAGTTCCCGCTCCTACTGTTATTCAACAGAAACAATAAAGGCATGGGCTCTCCTCACAAATGCACCCAGCCGGAAATAATGACCCTTTAATAATGACCCTTTAAAGGTCACTTTGTACTGTACAGGGAGGGGGGCCTCTATGCCATGTTGCTCTGTCAGGGGTTTGAACAATGGAGCCACATATTCTTTATCGGTTGGCTCAGGTATAAAAGCGATAGGGGGACATACAGAAACGTGTGCAATCCTGAGACCAACACAGTAACCGCAACCATGTCTACGGGCAAGGTGTGTGGAGCTTTGATGAAACTGGACATTTAAGCAGAAGTTTTTCAAATTTGTTTAAAACCATCAATGAATTGTACTGTACTGTTAGAACTACATCTAATTTTAATAAATGATGGTTTTGTTGTGTGTTTTTAGATCATCTTCTACGAGGACAGGAACTTCCAGGGTCGTTCCTATGAGACCTCCAGCGACTGCCCTGAGCTGACCTCCTACCTGAGCAGGTGCAACTCCTGCAGAGTTGAGAGCGGCTGCTTCATGGTGTACGACCGCTCCAACTTCATGGGAAACCAGTACTTTGTGAGGAGGGGAGAGTATGGTGACTACCAGCGTATGGGCATGAGCGATTGCATCAGATCTTGCCGTAACATCCCCATGGTAAATATATTAAACCTGTTCATTTTGACTCCCATAGGCCACATGTACAACTCCAGCAAAAGCAATGTGATGGTATATTTGGAACGATTTGGTAAAACACTTTTCCCATATCCATTTACAGCACAGAGGAAACTTCCGGATGAGGATTTACGAGAAGGAGAACTTTGGAGGTCAGATGCACGAGCTGAGCGACGACTGTGAGTCCATGACCGATCGTTTCCGCATGAACGACATGCAGTCCTGCAACGTGATGGACGGCCACTGGCTGATGTACGAGCAGCCCCACTTCAGAGGCAGGCAGATGTACATGAGACCTGGAGAGTACAGGAACATGAGAGAGTTGAGCATGCACATGGGCTCCAACCCTGTGAGGTTCAACAGCATGAAGCGTATTTTGGATTCTTGTTATTAAATTCAGCAATGACTAAAATTACGAGTATAAATAAAATCACCTAACTTTTAAATGAAAGTGTCTTTAATTTTCATTTGAGTCCTTGGTTTGAGGTAAAGGGGCATTCAGAAGAGACATTTCCATATGGTTAGTTTTCCCATACAAGTGCAATGGGAGCAGATGTCAGGATGCATTCTATTTCAACACTGATGTGGAATTAATTAATGGTATTAGAAAATGTTAAAAAATCACAATCTGTTAAAACCACTGATCATTATATATGGTTAATGTTGAAGTAAATGTTAAAGTACTGTCTATTCTAGTAGTAGATATTAGATATTAGAAGTAGATATTCTGTTGGAAATACTTTGTATTACAGCTCCTGCTTCAGCTGCAATAGAAGCAACAACACGACACAACTCTTATTATTCATACTGTAAAGGATAGAAAATGAATTGTGGATATTTGTTGGGAATACATCTTGTGTGGATGTTTCAACTGCAATCTGCAGTTGCATACATTTTTGGACATTTAAATGAATGATATATACCCATTGATTCATGAAGAATATATATTAAAAATGGCCCATCAGAACCCAACATATAAGCTTGTTTTAACTCCTCTGTAAATGTAAACAAACACTGTATAGCCAAAACATGGTTAAAAATATACTGTTTATATCATATCATATCATGCATATCATATCATATCATCATGGGGCGGCAGGAAGCCTAGTGGTTTAGAGCGTTGGGCCAGTAACCGAAAGGTTGCTGGATTGAATCCCTGAGCTGACAAGGTAGAAAAAAACTGTCGTTCTGCCCCTGAACACGGCAGTTAACCCACTGTAGGCAGTCATTGTAAATAAGAATTTGTTCTTAACTGACTTGCCTCGTTAAATAAAAAATAAAATGTACTATTGATATCAGTGGATACATTTTTCAAGCCCATTCCCTCAGCTGTTTACCAAAACAGATTGCCCCTTTAAACAGCTATGAAACATTATTGATTTTTTATTGTAGTGAAGACTTATTGTAATAAACACCTCCAAAGCTGTACTATTTATGCTCCACAAATACTGCCATCCTTACACACATACTGCCACTTAGAAAAGTCACAGGAAACCCAGGAGAGGGCAGCACCTCCACAGTATATCAGCAGAGTGCTGGATTTTGGGCAGAGATGACGGGTCAATAAAAATTATTCAGTTGAATTATTGTATCTCAAACATGATGAGTTTAAAGGTTTAACCATTAGATGCAATCCTTACAGATTTCAGACTCATCCAAAGACTGGGATGCTATTATGATTTCTAAATAATAAATTATATTTTATATACATATATTTTATTTTATATTTTATATCACATACAATTTGAATATCATAATGTATATGTAGATATGCATAATGCATAATGTAGATCTGCATAATGTAGATATGCATAATGTAGATAAGCATAATGTAGATATGTATACATTTCTAATAAACAAAGTGTTGACTAATACTAAATAACATGTAAAAATAGACCAATTAGATGTAATGAATAACAAACACATTGTTTATATACAGTACCATGTCATGATGCATTTTAATGGTGTGCATTAGGAAGCAGAGAGCTCATATATCAACCGCTACAGAAACATTTAAATAACGCTTATCTAGCTAGAATAAAGCTGTCAACCATCACAAGATCTGGCATTGACAAATAGCCTGGGGAATTTGGCCTAGGTTCTGCAGCTGTAGTCACTACATGTATGTTTCCTTACCTTGAAAGCAAAATACTCTTTTGGTTTCTTTTGTAGCCATAGACATTAATATTTGATTACCAAAAAAAAATGGAACAGCAATCTCTCTAAATTGTGTTTTTAACATCAAACTACCTTGATACCAAGTTGTGATTGTCTATCAGCTCACAGAGTTGTTGCAGAGAGGAATCACAAGGTGTTGTGGAAGCAGTTTGCTATTAGAATACGTGAATAGTGACCATGATGGTACACAGTACAGTTGAACAGTTTGTCCTGTTCCAGTTCACAGTCATTCAGGTTTAATTACGCACTTCTGGAAATGACTGGAGAATCGGGAAGCAGCCATTCATTACAGTCAAAATGAGTCCCAATGTAAATATTCAAGGTCACTCTCCTGTTGGCCACTAGAGTCACTCTCCTGTTGCCTATAGTGTAAAATTCTATCAATACAGTCAATCACATGACCTGGGTTGTTGGCCACACAAGCAGCCCCTCACTTGGCTGTGGATCAACTGAGACCAGAGGTGGCACGAGCACAAGTTTGACTGGACATATTCCAAAACCTCACCCCTGAAACATTACGGAAACCACCAGGCAAGGGGAGTCAAATCTGTCCTTTTCTTATAATACATCATATTTTTATTATATTTTGCAGTGTGTTTGAAATGTTAACAGATTATATTTGTATGTAGCTAGAGATTCAGAAAGTAGGACATGTCAAACAATAATGGTGATATTTGTGCACATCTGATCATATTTTACATTCACTCCAGTGAAAGGTGAATCACATAAATCAATTAACGTGTATCTGTGAGAGCCTACTTTTAAGGATCAAATAAATGCTTGATAAATCAGTTTTGCGTTGGGTATTCTGTCATCAGCTTTGGGTTGGGTATTCTGTCATTCGTTCTTTAAGTTACTAGATCTTGTTTTTCCACTGATAAACACGTGTCTATTACATGAGGGGTTAATTAGCACCATTGAAGCCTTTGTGTACCGAACAAAAAGGTCATTCACCCTGCTGACAAAGAAAAACAACTACCTTTTGTAGTTTGGCAGCCGTGCTGTCTTTTCAAAAAGGCTGACATCTAAAGTTAATTGATCAACATATCAATGTCTCTATTCCTAGAGGGTATAAAAATGGCCATGGTTCGCCTAGTCAGTGTTGCAGTGTGACCAAATTTAGCCAACACAATGGGAAAGGTAAGGATTGTTGTTTCGCTGCACATATTTTGTCCCATCGCACGTTCTTGTTCACTGTTTGTCTGACAGAACACAGAACAATGAACACCTGCGAGAGATCCTTTGCGTTGAACAAAACTGAATAGGGTTATTTTACCAGCCATACACACGTTCTTTCCATTGTTCATACAGATGTAGGATCTTAATTTGACCTACATTGTCACAGCAAAATAATCCTGCAGCAACAGGTTTTGAACATTTAGTCCATAATGTTGCTTAATTGGTGGTTAGGCTATTAGCTGGCAAAAAGTAGGCTACATGAAAGGTGCCATACTGTTAATATAACCATGTGTTGGTGTGGATTTGCAGAGAATTTATGTAAATCACGAAGCTTGGTGCTTGAAAATTCTCAGCAACAAAAGAATGATAAAATTAAGATCCTACATCTATCCTACATTACATTACTATTTTTAGATAATCTTCTACGAGGAAAAGAACTTCCAGGGTCGCTCCTATGAGTGCACCGTCGACTGTGCCGACCTGCACACCCATTTCAGCCGCTGTAACTCCATCCAAGTGGAGAGCGGTAGCTGGATGGTTTATGAGCGCCCAAACTACATGGGCTACCAGTACTTCCTGAGAAGGGGAGAGTATCCCGACTACCAGCGCTGGATGGGCTTTAATGATTGTGTAAAGTCCTGCCGCATGATTCCTCAAGTGAGCCCATATTCCTCTTTCCTGGTATACAAGTTAACCCATCATTGATGTAGGTAGTAATAAACATGGTAAATAAAATGTTTACTTGAAACTTAATAGTAAAGAAACTGAATGAACGTAGCTGTCTTCTCTTCCTTGTCCTCAGAATCAGGGAGCTCACAAGATGAGAATCTACGAGCGCTCTGACTTTGGCGGTCAGATGTTGGAGTTTGCCGATGACCTCCCCTCCCTCTATGATCGATTCCAGTACAATGATATCCACTCCTGCAATGTTATGGAGGGGTATTGGCTCTTCTATGAGCATCCCAACTACAGAGGCAGGCAGTACCTCCTGAGACCTGGCGAGTACAGGAGATACAGTGACTGGGGAGCCATCAATTCAAGGATTGGTTCAATCAGACGTGCTGTTGCTCACCCAAACTGACAGGCAATACATCATCAACATGAAACTGAGCCTAACATTTAAATTAAATAAAGTTAGGTCCACCTGCAATCCTATTGTCTTCTATAGTGTACACGCAATAAGTATGAAAACATGCTACATACTGTCCCTATAACCTAGTATACACCATGAAAAGTTTCAACACATTTGTTGAATCGAGGCATTTAATAGTTTTACGTCTTATACTGTCATTTTGAGAGAAAACTGATGGTCATATTCATCGTCCAAATACAAAATTATAGTCAGTAAAATAATGGGTTCTATTTTCAAGCCATTTATCCAAAGACGTAAGAATGTCTACCTCACTCTCCTAAAATACTTTTTACTTCTAAAGTAAAACCATAAAACCATAATTTGAGATCAGAATTTTAACACCCACTGTGTTAAATGTAACACTTTCTTAGTGTGTACTATACTATATGTGACCCACCGAAATAGTGTCAAACCAACACTTTTCAAAAGGTTGATGAACTAACCCACCAAGAGCATTGTGTCCCTAACACCACGGGTGTAGCAAATTCTGACTTAAAATTAACACTATTAGAGCTGATGCTGTTACACTTTCTCAGTGTTGGGGAATTAACACCTGTGGTCTTGCAGTAACTTGGTGTTGTTTTTTTAACACTGTAGGGTTAAAGCGCTATTTTCACATTTATTTCCCAGGGTGCTTTTCGAGCAAATCTTTTGAGATTCTAGTACCACCCATGACTGTATTTGCTAGTAACAGAGATATCATTGTTGCATTCGATGGCTTTCAGTCCTGTAGTCTTCACCAAATGAGTGCCTAAGTGAATATTTTGTCATAAGAATACATATATTTCTTAATAATACCATACTTTGACAACCAAGTTTTACCCCAACACAGTGGTCTGAAATGTTTATTTTATTTTATTTAACCTTTATTTAACCAGGAAGGGCTCATTGAGATTTAAAATCTCTTTTTCAAGAGCGTCCTGGCCAAGATAGGCAGCACCAAGTCATTACAAAAATTACAGACAAACAACATGAAAAACTACAAGTAATCTAGTAAAAACCATAGAATTCACAAGAGTATCAAAAACAGCTAATTAAAAACATTGACAGGTCAGGGAATCAGTCTCAAGATCATTCATCAGTGATTTAAAAATACCAATCGGGACAAGTTCTTCCAGTTTAAAAGTATTTTGTAAGGCGTTCCAAGACGATGGCGCAGAGTACATAAAAGCCCTTTTACCAAATTCAGTTCGGACATTTGGAACAGTTAGAAGGATAAAGTCCAGCGAACGAAGAGAGTACCCACCACATTTCTGAACAATAAAAATGCCCAAATAAAAAGGTAGTAAACCCCAAATGGCTTTATAAATAAAAGTATACCAGTGACTGAGCCTACGAGTGACTAGAGAAGGCCAGCCAACCCTGGTATACAAAGTGCAGTGGTGCGTAAGGGTTTTGCAGTTTAAAATAAATCTCAAAGTGCCATGGTAAAGGGTGTCAATTGATCTCAAACACTGAGCAGAAGCATTCATATATAAAATATCCCCATAGTCTAGTAAAGGCATAAATGTAGCTGATACTAGCCTCCTTCTGGCTTCAAAAGAAAAACAGGCCTTATTCCTAAAATAAAATCCCAATTTCAGCTTACATTTTTTTGTAAGTTGTTGAATATGCAATTTAAAAGAGAGGCCGTAATCAATTAAAATTCCAAGATATTTATATGAGGTTACAACCTCAATCTCCTTGCCTTGACAGGTAGTAATAGGTGAAAGGTTCAGAGGTCTATTTCTTGCTTTAGAAAACACCATTAGTTTAGTTTTGTCAGTATTGAGGATAAGCTTCAATTGACACAAGGTATGTTGAACAGTATAAAAAGCAGTTTGCAAGTTCTGAAATGCCAGGTTTGCAGGCCACATCAACAAGTCATATTATACTGTCCTGCAAATCGTTGTGTAGTCTAAGATCAATTAATCAATCATTGTGCATGGAGAAATATAGATATTAAAAGAAACTGTTCTAAAAAGCAACCTGCAACAAAGCATGCTGGGAAATATGATAATGAGGACCCTCCTATGTCTTTTTCACACTGAGAGAAAAATGACTCAACACAGTCGAGTAACAAATCAAAATAAATCAAATTTCATTTATCACATACAACAGGTGTAGACCTTACAGTGAAATGCTTACTTACAAGCCCTTAATTAACCAACAATGCAGTTTTAAGAAAACACCTAAAAAAAGTAAGAGATAAGAATAACAAATAATTAAAGAGCAGCAGTAAAATAACAGTAGCGGGGATATGTACAGGGGGAAACAACAACCCCATGTGGTGTTGATTCCACTGTGATTCCACTGTGATTCCACTGTGAACACTTCTTTTATTCTCTGCAGGTGGGGTCAATTTATATCCCACTGGTGTTAACCCCACTAGAATTAACACTCAAAAATAACACCGTTTTTACCTCAACACCAAGATTTGAACACCTGCACATTTGTTGCGCACCAGCAACTCTCAATACCTCAATGTGAGTGACGGAGAGAACACAAAGACTCATTCAATAAAAATGTGTACATCAAGCACAATTCTGCACAAGAAAACAGTTAAGATAGTTTAGGAAACTGAATTTGTTTCTGGATACTGTATAAAAAAAACGTATATACCCAACTGTATAACTACCTCTACACAATATTAGCTCTATTTAAAAAAAGAATTTCTCTATTCAAATTTGGTTCTTCATCATCATGAACCACACTCTGTCAACTAGACTGGCTTGATAAGTAACCTTGCCAGAGACCTGAACACTTGCTTTAGCTCCCCAAGCTAATGCCAAGGCATTATCTCAGCAAGCTTAAACTGTGGAGAATGGTAACCAGTCGGTCGCAAACACACATAAAACTAGAACTGTTCTGAGCAGATTTTCCGTCTTGGTCTTCAACCTTCCTCTAAGCCCATTTTGAAATTAACATAAATACGCCGATATCTCAAATTCGTTTTTCAGACAATCCGCAACCCAACAGGTTTTAATATTCTAAATAGACTTGAAAACTTGGTTGGAATTTGAGGACATGTTCTCAACTGGTTTATTGTATTCATTTTTTAATTTATTTTATTGTATAGCCTACTAATCAGACCAATATCTATTTGTGCAGTTAGATGACAAATCAAAGTTTCATTTGGTGTTCCTGCTGTTCTCTTTGGCCAAAATCTTAACAGAATCTTAATTTGATCTCAATTCACAATTTACACAAGTCTGAGTTTAGCACATGGTCCCGAGGTTAGGATTTGGGCCTTTATGTTTGAGTTTGAGTTTGAGTTTGAGTTTGAGTTTATTTTTACAGGGACAGTGCACATTAATCAACGTTTCAGTAAAAGTGCCGGTTTTAGCCAGCCGGCTAATTTTCAACCGCAGTCCCTGGGCAGGTTATTAAAAACAATTACAATATAGAAAATAGCAACATAGAACAAGACATAGCATACAGACATAGCAACATAGGACAAGCAAGACGTAGCATACAGACAGAGCAACATAGAACAAAAAGCAGTAAGACAAAATTCATAAAAGCAACGAAGTGTTTCCACACCTCACAAGTTACAGACAACAGACATGGAAAGCGGCAACACACAGCTAGGGACCATGTTCACAAATCTGATTGACCTTTAGCCATGTCTTCAAGCATTTTGTGAAAGTGTGATATGTGGTGCAGTTATGTGTGTCTGATGGCAGTGTATTCCAGACATGGGAAGCTCTCACAGAGAAAGCGGATTTACTAAAGGTGCTTTTCCTTAGGGGAACTATACAGTCACCTCTCATGGCAGACCTTGTAGATCTGCTGCCATATGTTTGGGTTTTCTGTTTAACAAAAATACTGTGTGGAGGGGGAGCCAAGCCATTTAGGATCTTGAATACAAGACATGCGTCGGTGTATTGCACAAGATTTTCCCAACTCAGGAGCTCATGCTTTCTGAGGATGTGACAGTGATGATGGCTATTGGGCTTCCTATCAAGCACTTTGAGAGCCTGTTTGTAGACAGACTGAATAGGTCTTACTGTTGTACAGCAAGCTTGGGCCCAACTAGTCAAGCAGTATGTTAAGTGGGGGAGTATCATAGATTTGAAGTACAGTTTTGCTACCTCTGTAGTCAAACAATTTCGTATAAATCGGAAATTAGCTAGGTTGAATTTGGTTATTTGAATTACCTTTTTCACATGCTTTTTAAAAGAGAGGTTGGAATCAAGTATGATGCCAAGGTACTTAAAATCAGATACCACCTGGAGCTTCTCCCCTGACACATAGACATCTGGCTCAGTAGCATCTGTTGCCCTCTTTGTGAAGAACATGCAAACAGTTTTTTTCACATTGAGATGCAAACACGAGTCACTGAGCCACTTTGTAACCTGGACCATTACAGTAGTGAGTTCTTGTGCAGCTTGTTGTTTGCTCTTTGCATGCACATATATCACTGTATCATCTGCATACATTTGAACTTCAGACCCAGTACAGACAGAAGGCAGATCATTAATGTACAGGCTGAACAGGAGGGGCCCCAGTATTGACCCTTGGGGCACACCCACATCATAGCTAAGAGTGGGCGACAGCTCATTGCTCACTCTGACACACTGAGTTCTGCCTTCAAGGTATGATTTCATCCATCTCAAGGCATCGGGGGAAAAGTTGAACTTGGACAATTTTGTGATGAGAATCTCATGGTTAACAGTATCAAAAGCCTTCCTTAGGTCCAGAAACACAGCCCCAACAACGCCCCCTTTGTCCATCTTGGACTTCACATTTTCCAGAAGAAAGCAGTTGGCCGTTTCTGTGGAGTGTTTCGCTCTGAAGCCAAACTGCATGGAATGTAATGTGAAGGGGCTGTTGTTGAGGTGGGCAATCAGTTGTTCTGCTACACACTTTTCAACAACCTTTGACACCACAGGTAGTATACTAATGGGCCTGTAGTTACTCACGTCAGCAGGGTCGCCTGATTTAAAGATGGCCGTTATTATGGCCGACTTCCATACCCTTGGAAACACCCCGAGACCAATAGATGTGTTGGTGACCTTAGTAATGGGGCCAATGAGTGACTCTTTGTAGTTTTTAAGAAAGGTAGAGTCCATCCCAAACACATCTTTGGCTTTAGAGTTCTTTAGTGAGCTAATCACCTTGTCCACCTTTGACTCAGAAACCTCCCTTATGATGAAGACAGGTTGAGCATCATTTACTAGCACTGAGCCCAAGAAACCAGTGGAGGGGTTCTGTGTCAGTACCCTGACAGAGTCAATAAAGTAGGAATTGAAGGCTATTGCTATTTCGACTGCATCCTGTGTTAGATTGTTATTCACCATGATTTCTAGTCTTTTTGCAGTGTTACTATGGTCTTTCCCTGTTAACTTTTTTAGATTCTCCCAGATCAGTTTAGAATTTCCCTTTGCTTCACCAATTATGTTAATAAAAAAGTTTGCCTTGGCCTGTCTGATTTCTTTCATCACCTTATTTCTCAACATGGTAAACCTACGTCTGTCATGCTCTAATTTGGATCTTAGGGCTATTTTTAGATAATAATCTCGTTCCTTCATCAATTTCCAGATTTCTCCATTTAGCCAAGGAAGAGTGCTCTTTTGGCCAGGTTTGGATTTGATTTTCTTTAGGAAACCATTTAATGTAGTCTGGATTGTGGATAGAAAAACTTGACTATCAGCTTCCACGTCTGCATAGGACAAGAGATCATTCCAGTTAATTCCCTTAATTGCGTTTTCAAAATAGCTTAATTCACTCTTAGGTATTCTTAGTTGATCAGGCTTTCTAACAGTAGAGAGGTTAAACCTGCTCTTAGACAGCTTTCTGGCTATAAGTGTCAGATTATGATCAGATAGCCCAGTAACCATATTGAATGATTTAGTCACTCTCTCTGGTTTATTACTGAACACCAAATCAATCTGTGTTTTAGAGCAACAAGTCACCCTGGTTGGCCCTTTAACTAGCTGTGTAAGGTCAAAGGTATTAGTGATCCGTTTGAGGGTTTTCCTACAACACTTGTCTTCATAATTAATGTTAAAATCTCCCATTAAGATGACCTCTTTCCCAAAATCACATTCCCTAAGCATGTTATTAAACTGATCAAAAAACACACTTTTGGTGGAAGGTGGCCTATACATTCCAATGAGGGTAAAAGACATTTGGGGAGACAGTGTAATGTTCAGGCCAATACATTCTAGTTCATTATCACATGACCACTCAATTTGTTTACATCGGATATGTTCTTTAATGTAAATCATCACACCCCCTCCTCTTCCTTCAGTCCTGTCTCTCCTGAAAACATTGTAGCCAGGCACAATCAAAGCAGCAGATGGAGAGTTTTTATGGAGCCATGTCTCTGAGAGGCAGAGAAAGTCAAGGTTGGAGTCTGTGAGTAGATGTTGAATTTGATCACTTTTTGGAATGACACTACGAATGTTCAAGTGCCCCCCTAGTAGTCCCTTGGGCTTAGCTCGTGGGTCCCAGATGACTCGAGAGTGATTGACACATTGAAAAAAGTAAAATTTTCTGTGTTTTCTGACGGCTGGGTTTAGGCCGTTTTGTTTCGTTTTGATTAGGGGCAGTTCGGTAGCGCAATTAACAATCCCTCCCGCCTGCACTGGATGCGGGGAACTAATTAAAACAGTTTGCGTACCAGAAGCAGAGTCAGGGATCGCATATAGCGACTTTGGTATGTTTGAAGAGTCAAAATCTATCCTGGAGCCGGGTGAGTCGAGAGAAACCATAGGACCATAGCACTCACCCACTTCCACAGCGGCGACGATCAGTGGACGAGGCCATCCACCGCTTTCCACTCCGGTGCGTATCGCTGGCTCGGTGATGTTGGGCCCAGGATTGAGTTGCACATCCCCGGAGAGCAGGAGGGTAATGAACAGGTAGTTTAACAGTTTCCGATAAATGTTGGACTTGTGTTTGTTGCGCCTAAGCGGTTCAGTAGAATAAGGAGCGAGGTATACTTGGCCATTATTCAGAACATTATGGTATGCTGTGTACTGTCCGCTCCCGTGGAACGGTGAACCAATGTGTTTGGTGTTAATATTCTCCGGTAGTAGATTGATTACATAACTGACAATCATGGCAGAGTACTGGAGATAAAACACATAATTGCGCTTTAACTCTTTGCATGAGTTACTTAGCTGGGGTCGGCGTACACCTGATGGTTTAGATAAAATTACAGCATTCGAATGAGAAGCGGCACCTGCCGCACCACCCTGTCTTCCGTCCGCCATTTTGCCAAACTTGCAATCTACTGCAGAGATAGCCTGCAGAGTTCTGTCATGCTATCCAGGTCTGTGCCCAAACAGTTCCACCTGCTGTCCCTTAGTAACATAAATATGGTATGCTATTTCTTTGATATGCAGATTAGCTACATCCACAGTTGTGGGCCTTGAGTTGAGACATAAAGGCATCATCTTCCCATGTGATGTGTGCAATATGCACTCTGGGTAATTAGGTACTCCTCATTGGAATATTTGACTCCCTTTAGAATTGTATGGAACGTAACAGTGTCTGGTCTAGTGGTAGAGCTACCCATTCCAGACCAGGCATACCCGCTGGAAACGGGGTTACGAATCCCGACTTGGTCGTTCTCATCTGTCATGTATGTCTCCCACTGTCGATACACAATATATTAACCAAAATAAAAATATATATATTTAAAGAATTACATGGAATGTAATTAATTAAGGCATGTTCCAGTTGTCTCCATTAACATGTTCTTAAGGTGTACTTAAAGGGATTTAAAAAGGGGCAATAATTAGTTTATAAAATGTGAATTAATAGTTTATAGAGCAGATAAATAAACAGTTATAACACATATGTTTGAAATTATGTGATTGTTATTTTGGCACGTGCGAAATAGTGATCTCATGTATGATTGCAATGTTATTGAGTACTACTGAAATGAATACCAGTGCAGCCATGCAAGCTCAGGCAACCAGCTAAAAGACAAGCACATTATTTCAACCATTCTACTATAATTATCTATGAACTAAATAACTAACATTTTATAAACTACTTATAACCCCCATCTTTAAATATGTTTTAGTGTACCTTAAAGTCTTTAAAAAACTTCACAAAAGCATTCAGGTATGAACTGAAACTTGGAGTGCAGCTTGCACAATGTAAAAGAGTTGCTTCAAGACTTTGCACCATACTACTTACAGTATACTCTACATGTACGTTTTCATGTAATCACTGTGGTAATATTTACCAGACACTCTTATCCAGAGCAACTTACATGAGCAATTAGGGTTAAACGCCTTGCTCAAGGGCACATTGACAGATTTTTCACCTAGTCGGCTCGGGGATTCAAACCAGCGACCTTTCAGTTAATGGCTTAATGCTCTTAACCACTAGGCTACCTGCCACCCATTTACAAAGCTTCAGTGATGTTAAATATGGTGTGCAATTTGTTTTGACTGAAGCTGAATACCAGTAGATGAAAATCAGACAGACAATTTAGTTATGAAAGATCTTCAATGATTTTATTACCTTGAACAATTAAATACATTTAATTGCACATATCATTGATACGTCTCATGCTCATGAACTTCATGCCTCCCATTCCCATGCCCATCTCTCTGAAGCTCCTGTACTCTCCAGGCCTCATGTACATCTGTCTGCCTCTGAAGTGGGGCTGCTCGTACATCAGCCAGTGGCCGTCCATCACGTTGCAGGACTGGCAGTCTGACATACGGTAACGCTCCTGGATGGAGTCACAGTCCTCGCTCATCTCGTGCATCTGACCTCCGAAGTTCTCCCTCTCGTAGATCCTCATCCTGAAGGATCCTCTGTGCTGTAATGCATTTATTTATTTTTTTACATTATTTTAGGATGTTTATGTTCTTTGAAAGTTGTTCATCCTAAAATAGGAAATTGCACAATAATGTATAAAGGTGAGATAAGGTGTCTTACCTGGGGGATCATTCTGCAGGACCGGATGTTGTCAAACATCATGCCCATGCTTATCATGCGCTGCATGTCAGGGTACTCTCCCCTCCTCATGAAGAACTGCTGGCCCATGAAGCTGGGGCGCTCGTACGCCATGAAGCAGCCGCTCTCCACCCTGCAGGACTGGCAGCGGGACATGTAGGAGGACATGTCCGGGCAGTCGCTCATGCACTCATAGGAGCGGCCCTGGAAGTTCCTGTCCTCGTAGAAGGTAATCTATAGGAAAAGGGGGGACATATTTGTTTTATTCCTGAAATGGCATAAAGCATGAACTGTACGGTAATTGTATTTTTAGACACTGGTAATGTTGGATTACTGATTCCTATAACACATAGCTAAATAATGTTTCTGTAATATTACATTTACAGAATATAGGATGTACATGTTACCATTGTAAAACTGTAGCCTATATGTAGCTACTGTGAGTCTGCTCAGATTACCTTGCCCATGTTGGTGGTTGGTAGTTGACAGTGGATCAGCTTGTACTTCTACCATCACTCTGTGGTAATTTTATACAGAAACCAGAGGGCCAAGGTGTGTTGTTATTCAAATGTCCAAAGCTGATGATTGAGCAGTATGACGGCTTTTGCTGAACAGGGCCTATGAAGTGTAACAAAGGTTTTCATCCATACATTTCTGGCAGGGATGACCTGTGTTGTCGGTTACATTATAAGCATAACTTTTGTGTACGGGTATCAGTAAGAATGTTCTTTGCATTCATTGTGGTCTGGTAATCGAGGATGTACAGTAGAGAACCTGAGATGAGGTTGATTTACAGTACACATCCCTGTTGAACAGATAGAGATCAATATTACAGCTACTTTTACAGTTATAGTGAAAAAATAAGTGATTTTATGATGTCCTCAAACTAGTACAGTATACTGGTCATGCTTGAACATCACTTTTATAATGATTTCATGTCCTTGAAATAATAATCTTATAACATGCAACTATAGATTCTTATTGATAACTGAGTAAAGGGTGGAAAGGTAGGGCAGCAGGTAGCCTAGCGGTTAGAGTGTTGGTCCAGTATACGAAAGGTAGTTGGTTTGAAAACCTGACCTGACAAGGTGAGAAATCTGTCAAAGTGCGCTTGAGCATCGGTGCTTTCCTACTATGGTTGACCCTATAAAGCAACACTGTCACTACACATATCTGATGTACGTGACAATGTTTTTCTGAAAGGAAATTATTGTTTCACCTGCCTGTAAATTGTTTTGGTCATTTATCCACTGGATAGTGTGCTGATAATTGTTTGTGAAATTAATTGAATAATTGTTGTTAATGAATTGAATATTATAATTGGTTTTGATGGGTGATTGATTTACAATGACAACCATCACTTCAAGACACAAGTGCATGTACTTCATTCAGTTCGAAAAGATGACGGGGACTGATAGGGGCTGGTGTATATGTGAGAATTGCATAGGAAGTATGCATGTGCTTTTACAATTGACTTCCTTATTTCTCTCATGTCACTTTCATTTTATACAATATACTGTATGTAGCTATGCACGTATGTAATTTGTATTAATCTCACAATTAATTCATTACTGATTACTAAAGTGATATAATGCTGATTTCTGATTTTGCTGAGACCAGAATGAATGTTTTTTTATCTTGCAATTACCTCATATAATTGTTTGAACATTTGCCAACCCCTTCTACAATGCATCAAACATTTCAGTCCACCAGGGTTGACGTGGTGATTACCCTTTTCCCCTCGCACCACTGACAGGATCAATAATGGTTGAGAATTAACATCATATTATTTAGTTCTGATTGAAGTAAGAAGTAAATTACCAAGTAGCATGAGCCTCGGCTAATGGGAGCCGGATCGGCTCATAGGAGCAGGAGCTAATCCTGTTTCTGTAGGGTGAGGCAGCTTGATGTACAAGTACACCTCTTGGACAGGACCCTAGTCTGTTGCAATCTATCTCTTTAATGCTGAGTGCTAAGCAGAGATGCATAGGGTCCAAGTTTGTCAGTCTTTGGTATTACTTGCCCAGTGATCACAAGTTGGTTGATTGAAGTGATAGCTCAACTCATGTTGATGGTAATTATGGTCTTTATTTTTTGTTTTGTCTTTTAATACATAACTGTGTATTGTTTAAGGTGATTTTCTATATTTTCCTAGATGTGTGGTTTTCTTTTTATGTGAAAAAAAATATATATATATATACTGGAATGTCTGTATTTTTAGACAATCCCTTAGCACAAACCACTTTTGGTAACACTTTATAATAACTTTCATGAATCAGCCATTATAAATGTTTCTAAATATTTATATATGCTCATAAATGCATTACAAATTACTATAAATGCTTAGGAATTGTATTTATTTATTACTAGTTTATTAATGCTAGAGAACAGTGTTCAACTTTGAATTAAATATTTTCTCAGTTATACTTTCCACTAATATGCATTCCAGCAACATTAAGGCAGTTATATACAATTACAAATATTACATGACATTACATTCCTTCTATGCATGATGGTGTCATGCCTGACTCCTTAGACCAGGGCTTTTCTTAAACTATGTGTCGGGACCAAAAGTGGACCCTGGGCATGAAAGGTGGGTCATGAGTTATCAGAATACACTTATAATCACACACCGTTTTTTATTAATTTGGGTCGTTGGGGGACGATTTGGGTCACAGGAGGACGGTGAATTTCTTATTTGGGTCTTGAGCTGGAAAAGTTTAAGAAGCCATTCCTTAGACAGTCACTTATGGTAGCTAAGGCCATTTGATTTCAGCGTCCGAAAGTCTAGTAACCATAGTATTTTTTACAACTTTCTGGCACTGAAAGCTGAAAACAGTGACCTCTAGATGAGTGGTGTATGTTTTCAGGTTTGAATGCAGTATGTGCCATAGTAAGTACTCTAATTTTAGGTTTTAATGCAGTACGTGCCATAGTAAGTATCCTTATTTCAGTTTTTACTGCAGTACGTGCCATAGTAAGTACTCTAATTTCAGGTTTTACTGCAGTAAGTGCCATAGTAAGTACTCTTATTGGTCAATATATGAGATACTGGATGCTAGGCCATAACAAAGTGGTAGTTGATCATTGTTCGCACAAGTAATGACATGGCCTTTATTGAATCATTCTTGGTAGTGTCATTTTATACCAACTTAAAACCACATAAATACAGTGAACATTTAATGAATATTAGTTATTTCAATAATGAAAATGTAAACAAGTCAGAGATCATTCGTACACAAAGGGGTTAAAAATTCAACCATTTTAATAACTAAGCATGTATTTACAGCAAGTGCTTGAGCAGGATGGCTAAAAGTCAGTGACCCGTCTGAAAGAGCCTACAATGGCGCAGGTGGCGCACCATTCACGGTATCTCCTGTACTCTCCGGGTCTCAGGAAGTACTGTCGACCCCGGTAGTTGGGATACTCGTAGAAGATCCAGAAGCCATTCATGATATTACAGGAGTAGATGTGGCGGTGGTGGAAACGATCAGACACACAGGGACAGTCGTCCATAAATTCCATCATGTGACCACTGAAATCGGCCTTCTCGTAGATTCGCATCCTATTTGAACCCCGGTACTGTAGAGCAAAAGGAAGAGCAATCAAAATGGCATCCAGTTGATACCGTACAGAGAGTAGATGGATAATATAATGGCATTAAATATCAAAATCCATTTCCTGGATAGTTCTAGGAAGCTCATGAATCTAAATCATAAAACAGAGATGATGTAATAAAGATAAATAAATGATGTTCTTATCCTTGCTCCAACTCTCTTGTCTTGATAATAATTTCCAGGTCCCTTCCGTTGCCTCAGTAAGACGTCCATACCCAGTCAGAACTTACCATTGGAATCATACGACAGGATCGGATACAGCTGCTGAAACCCATCCAACGCTGGTAATCAGCATACTCTCCCCTCCTCATGTAATACTGGTGACCCATGTAGTTGGGGCGTTCATAGATCATAAAACAGCCACTCTCCACCCTGATGGAGTTACAGCGGCTGAAGTAGGAGTGCAGGTCTGTGCAGTCATTGCTGCACTCATAACTACGACCTTGGAAGTTCCTGTCCTCGTAAAATGTAATCTGCAAATCAAGAAATTCCAATGATAAGTTTCACTTTGGGCTGATATAGGTGGGATGGGACCCACTATACAGCATATACTGAGCACAATATATAGCAGACAAGGGAGTAAAATGGTCAGAGTTTACAGTTCAAAAGCACAGGGAAAAAGTCCTACCTTGCCCATGGTCTCCGTTGGAGAGATTCCACATGTTTTCAGAGCTTTTTATACTACCTCTTGACAAACAAAGTATTGTTATTCAAATGCTCACATAGTTATAATTCAGGGTACTGGCACATGTTTTCCTTTTTGTTGGAGAACAACATTGGGTGAGAAATATGGATTTGTATTTGGAAAAACAGGATAAATAATTACTGGTTTGATGTTTTGACATGCATAGACAAAGGAAAAGACTAGTATAGTATCCACACGTCCAATAGACAATAGGTACAGAACAATATGGAACAGCCCTTTAGCATTAAATATGGTGCGTAACACTAGAGGTAGCCATTCAGGTCCTTGCTATCCTGGGTCCTTGGGACGTCCCAACTCTGACTTTACCCCACTGAAGTTGACATTTAAAATGGGTAAGGTAGGGGTTAAGGTCAGGGTTAGGTAAGGTTTATGGTTAAGGTTAGGGTTATGGTTAGGGTAAGGGTAGGTAAGGGTAGGGGTTAAGTTTAGGGTTAGGGTTCAGGGTAGGTACATCCCAAGGAATCTGTATTGCACTAGCCTAGCCATTCACTATGCAATCTCATTTGCATTCTCAACCCATTTTATGCAAATGAGTACAGTCCGAAAAATGACATCCTGCTTGTAACACATGGAGTATTTACAGTACATGATGTGTCAACATCCAATGTGTCATAGGCTACTTACTGAACATTAATCACAGCACCAACATGATTACGAACACATTTTACTACAACTACAACCATTACCAACCACCACCACCTTTACCATTACTAGTGCCCCTCTGCTCACTGTAGTTAGAAGAATTCGAGTGAGTTAAAAAAAAAAATGCCACATTCTAGCTTTTCTTCACTATCCATACCATAACTTACCATATCCACTGCCAAGGACAGTCCAAAACATCTTCCTTATTAGCCTGCTTAGCTAACGCTCTTCCCATGACCATCCTTGACTAATTACAGTTTGCTTTTACATGGTAAACAAACAATTTGTTTGTGTCATCCCTTTATCCCCAGAAATGCCAATCACCTCTGTGTTTACATGTTTTGCATAAAAGTAAACAATGGCATTGTGCTGGAAAGCAGAATGTAATGTCATGACCACTACATGGCTCTCTAGTTAACGGTAGTTGGCTATGCTGTAGACCTATATCAATAACAGCAGAGAAATGAAGCAAAGGTTGATATAAAATCATTTTTTTATAACAGGCCATTTGATCATAGAATGTACTAATTATACATCGTTAAGTGTACATGATACTAGGCAATATAGAAACATTTGAGTTATTTTGGCAGGCTGATGGAAAGGTTACTGAAAATGTACCCTATAACACTTTTAAAAACATTTTAATCACAAATAGTACCTGTGAAGTCCCGATCAAAAACATCAAACGCCATTTAATTATCCCTAAATGCTCATTGGTGTTCCATAGAAGGACTGCGAGTTCTAAGATGAAATCAGTATATGTTAGAACCTCGTAGTTCACAACTTTAAAAAAAATAACTGTCGTTTAATGGGAATGCGGAGGTGAGGATAGAATATCAAAAAATGTCTGACTTTAGTCTAAACCCAGCGGCCAAAGATGGGTGAAATGCTGTCATTGAACTAGTTGTAATTTAGTTAGGAAGGGTCCAGTTGTACCTCACAAGCCAAAGAAACTAGAAGAATGTCTAGTTATTGGCCATGCTTTGTTGTCGGCTGTAGTTAGTTAATCTGCCCATAACGAACTGCTGCTGTATCATTCATAGACTGGGTTCTTGCACTGAACAAAGAAGTAGGAAACCCAGGACAGGCTGCCAGGACATTACATTTTAGTCATCTGGCAGACACTCTTATCCAGAGCAACTTACAGGAGTAATTAAGAATAATAATTTATTACATTTGTAAAGCAGTTTTCATTATAAAGAATAATCTCAAAGTGCATAAAAGAAAAAAGAAAATCAAATAGATTTTTCTTTACACAATTAAACAAACTGACACAAAGAACCCAGCTGACGCTAGGACAACAAGGAGCACAGCTCTCAACACAAAGCTTCCTAAAGAGAAAGGTCTTTAGGCCCGTTTTAAAGGAGCCCAGAGTCAGTGGTGCCCTCAGGTGGTCTGAGAGGGCATTCCAGAAGCTCTGGGCGGTCAAGCTGAATGCCTGATCCCTCAAGGAGCAGAGCTTGGTCCTGGGAGCGTGGAGGAGTAGGTTACCGCTTGACCTGAGGGTGGGGTTATGAAGGAAGAGCAGTTCTTTGAGATAAGGAGTGGCATTGCCATGAATACACTGGAAAGTCTGCAGGAGGGTTTTTAATTTAATCTGGAATGAGACGGGGAGCCTGTGCAGAGATGCCAGGAAGGTGGGGATGTGATGGTATTTCCGCACTCTCATCAGGATCCTGGCAACCAATTTGGGTTAAGTGCATTGCTCAAGGGTACATCGACAGATTTTTCACCTAGTCGGCTTAGGGATTGAAACCAGTGATCTTTCTGTTACTGGCCCAATGCTCTTAACCACTAGGCTACCTGCAGCCCGGATGCCTGTACATAAATAATCGTGTGACCTATACAGTATTTATCTCATACGTTACTTTTGGAACTTCTTCATGAACATTGTTGAATGTTAGGATCTGTCATGTCTTAACCCACATCTTATTGATTTATTAATTGGCTGTTAAATAAGATGACTTTACTTTTGGAACTTCTACATGAACATTGTTGAATGTTAGGATCTGATCTGTCTTGTCCTACCCCACATCTTATTGATTTATTACTTGGCTTTATGTTAGGAGTAAAAGTGTGTCAATATGTGGTACCGCTACAAAGACTATAAGTGGAGCAGAGAGTCAGTTTGTTTTATTGGCATGCTAAGGAGTTCTCAAGACAACGCACATTATGTAGTCGCTAGATGAAGACAAAATGCAGGGTAAGAAATATTGTTCTTATAAATATTGAGATATTGCCTTATAGTACATAGCTCATTAAACTCAGCATCTAAACAGAGAATGATCTGGTTCCTTCATATTGTTTTCATTTCCTTGGTTATGTTACAGTATATCTTTATTATGAGTTTTGATATATCTTTATCTTATTTGATAAGTGCATTCTTGAAAATAAGCTGCATTCATATATCATTAAATATGCCATGTAAGTAAGATCGTAAGATCAAAACTACTTTATAAAAATCTGATTCTCATCTTTCAGCAATAGCAGGTACAGAGAAAGCAAAGGTAGTGATTAACATATATCTACATTCTGGTCTGTACAATTAGCATTCATATTCATATTTATATTTAATATGTATATCAATTAATAATAATTGTATTCCAGTAGGCCAATGTGACTGCAACTATGAATGTGAATGTAGGATTTGCAGGTGCACTCACCGTTATTGATGTGATGCCTCAAATTCACTACGTTCTCCAGTCAGAACTACTGCATAGAGTTCTACTCTACTGCATAGAGTTCTACTTCTTTTAGCATCATGGTATGGATATATTCAGCCACAATACATGTACAGCTGGCTAATCCCTTATGGGGCCCCAAACAGGGAGAGAGCGGCTCACGCTTTGTCTGCTTGCATTCTTTTGCCAATAAATGCATTTTTCTCACGTATAATGTGGGGTTTAGTGATCAATCTGTACTTTTTGACATGAGTTATCAGAACAAACAAATATTCTAGTAATGATTAGGTGTTTTGATATCCAACATGGAACATAAATAGTTGTGGTACTGTAATTATTTGTGTAGGATTTAGATATCTGGAGCCTACTGTAGAACAAGGTCAATTATGTATCTCAAATGCTCTACCAATAAACGTATTTAGACTGCGTAAAGAGATTTATTAAAATCAGCAAACTTTGTGTGAATTGTCACCAGTGAGGGTCTCAAGCAATGGGGTTGAGTTTTGAGAATATACCAATCTCAATGAAAAGATGAAAAGAAACAGAAAAGGTTTTTGATTACGAATCAAAGTTTATTGTGGACAGTGACAGTTGATAGTTTAAAATGGAGCTGTGGTTTAGTTGAAGTCGGTGATCCTTCTGAGGGAGCCGATCTTGGGGCTCTGGCCTCCCCAGTCGCTGAACCTCCTGTACTCACCGGGCCTCACATAGTACTGCCTTCCCTTGTAGTTGGGCTGGTCGTACATCAGCCAGTGGCCGTCCATCACGTTGCAGGAATTGATGTCGGACATACGGAAACGGTCCTGGACATTGGGGCAGTCGTCGCTCAGCTCGTTCATCTGGCCGCCCATGTCAGGACGATCATACATTCTCATTCTGTAGTTGCCGCGGTGCTGTAACGGGATCAAACAGGTGTTACATAGTCATTACATAGGTATTACATAGTTTCATGGTTACTGCATAGTTATTACATAGTTACTACATGTTACTGCATAGGTAATACATAGTTACTACATAGTTATTACATAGCTACTACATGTTACTGCATAGTTATTACATAGTTATTACATAGTTACTACATGGTTACTGCATAGTTACTATATAGTTACTACATGGTTACTGCATAAGTATTACATAGTTACTACATAGTTATTACATAGTTACTACATAGTTATTACATCGTTACTTAGTTATTACATAGATATATGGTTTCTGTATACTCAATTTGTATATTTCTTACATTTAATTAAATATAATGGTACATTTAGAGGTCAATGTTGCTGAGGCTTTAGTTGCAATTTAGATGTATGTTATATTCAACAAATTTGTGACTGATTTTATCTCATGGCACCTACATGTTATATGCAGGTAGCTCATTTATGCACATCCTAGTCTCTCATAATTAATCAATAAAATAAATGTTCAATATAATTGCAGTATTCAAATGTATCTGGTTATGACTTTGGCTTTACTATAAAGAATAGAAAATGTATGCCAGATATTATAATCATTCAGTGACAAACTATGACTTTCCTTCAACTTAGTGTGTTGTGAAAAGTGTTATGAAATGTAATGTTTTGTAATATTTTAAATTGTATATAACTGCCGGAACCCAGGAAGAGTAGCTGCTGCCTTGGCAACTGTACAACATGTAGTCACTAGATGCATTTCAAACCTTGTTTACTCACCAGGGGGATCATACGGCAGGACCTGATGCAGTCGTTGATGCCAATCATATGCTGGTTATCGGGGTACTCTCCCCTCCTCACGAAGTACTGGTTTCCCATGTAGTTAGGGCGCTCATAAACCATGAAGCAGCCGCTCTCAACCCTGAGGGAGTTGCAGCGGTTGAAGTAGGAGTGCAGGTCGGCACAGTCGCTGTTACACTCATGAGAGCGACCCTGGAAGTTCCTGTCCTCGTAGAAGATTATCTGCAAACAATCACAACATCATAGAATATCATTATCTCTAAAATTACAGGACTACTAAACTGCATGAGATCTGTCTGCTAAATTGGTTGTATTATCTGATCTATTTGTAGAAACTGTGCTTGTAAAACTAAGGGGAAATTAATGAAATACTGTAAAATATAATTGTAAAATTGTTTAGATTTCATCTGAAAAGTTGCAAAACCATGGACTTCCTTCTTACCTTTCCCATAGTCATGTTGGCGGTGGATGGGGTGACTGCTCAGTGCTCAATGTCCCTCAGTTCAGCACTGTCTTTTATTTTAAAAAATAACACACACAGGGCAGCTGTGTGATTGCACAGCATAAAGTATTGTCATTCAAATATATCCCACAGTCATAGTGATGATGTTTCAATGGTGGGGGTGAGTGAAAAAAATCTGTTTATGTATGAATGGCCGTGTGTAACCAGTTATTGTTCTATCCCCCATGTTCATGAGAATTCTCCGAAAACACTACTGTATACCAGTCTGATACACTCACTGCACTGCATCAGCAAAACCTATCAACGCCATATTCATTATACAGTCGTCATCAGCTACAGTACATGTTAGAGAGCCAATATACGGGCCATGAAATTAACAAATAATAGTATTTGTTTGAACTTAGCCTAGTTTATACATCTTTGTAGAATAAACACATGGTAATTATCAATTTACAGTAGCATAAAGGGTTCTCCTGTGGGGACAGTACTTTATTTCTAAGAGTGTATCATTGGTCAAGAATAGGCCCAGAGACTTGCTACCATCATGTGATCAAATGATATAGTCATCATTATTGGTATTGGTATTGGTCTATTCAATAGGTTTGTCAATATTACTTTATTACGTTTTTCAAGAATCTAATCAAATGAACATGCCACAACAATGAAAGGTATTTTAACATTGTGAACATTGTTTTTGTCTGAAGATATTCCAATTTGAAAGTATCATTTTTGACTGTAGGCTTTGTAATAAGTTTCCTCTTCTAGGTACTTGTTAAATCCCATCATGTTGTTGAGGTTTGTTTCAACATCTTCTCTAATTTAATTTTTACTTTCTCAATCCTTTTATGTTTGTGTTTTATACCAAGAACAGGAAATGAGATGATCCATTCATGTGCAATGAGGGTGGGGTATACAATCGCTTAACTTGAGTGATTGTATCACTCAAATGATAGCAAGATGGCTTTATGATTCTGTATATTCTATCACTGAGCTTGATGTCCGGGGTGAATATTCAAAGAGTTATTGTCCCACCATGAGTCCTGGCTAGCCGCAGAGGAGCTAGCCACAACGTTCAATTAATTGAGAGCAGGGTATGTTCAGTAGTACATGACTGATTGAATGGAACCCACTCTAGCACTCTTTCTGCCCCATTTGCTGAATCTCCTGCACT
The DNA here is from genome assembly GCF_016432855.1 of Salvelinus namaycush. NCBI lineage: Eukaryota > Metazoa > Chordata > Actinopteri > Salmoniformes > Salmonidae > Salvelinus > Salvelinus namaycush. The sequence goes on along the minus strand of NC_052325.1, from coordinate 22,980,978 downwards.
CAAAGAAAAAAAGGTGCAATCTAGAACCTAAAAGGATTCTTCGGCTATCCCCGTAGGAGAACCCTTTGAAGAACCCTTTTGGTTCCAGGTAGAACCCTTTTGGGTTCAATGTAAAACCCTTTCCACAGATGTTTCTACATGGAACCGAAAAGGGTTTAACCTGGAACTAAAAAGGGTTCTCCTATGGGGATAGCTGAAGAACCCTTTTGGAATCCTTTTTTCTAAGAGTGTGTAATCCGCAGGCATTATAGGGTACCCCCTTCCCCGGTAGTTTGAGTGGTTGTAGAACAGCAAGTTTCCTCCTTTCACATTGCAAGAGAAAAAGCTGTTGATGTGGAAACGATCCTTTATGCTGGGACAGTCGTTCACCAGATCCACCATCTGCCCACAATACACTAGTCTCTCATAGAGTCAGTCGCATGTTGTAGGATCCAGGCACCTGCTATTGATTAGAGGTGAAAAAAGCTGTTATAATCGTACAATCTTAGAACTTCTATCTTTATCTGTTAATCAGAGGACCATTACAAATCTTTACGCCCCCACTCCTGCTCACAAACACCTGCACCAACATATACATTTTTTTTACTTTTTAAAAATGTAAACTTTATTTAACTAGGTAAGTCACTTAAGAACAAATTCTTATTTACAATGACGGCCTAGGAACAGTCTGTTAACTGCCTTGTTCAGGGGCAGAACGACAGATTTTTACCTTGTCAGCTCGGGGATTCGATCTAGCAACCTTTCAGTTACTGGCCCAACACTCTAACCACTAGGCTACCTGCCGCCCCTAACTAACATTCAATCATAGGGATAAAACAATTATTAATTCATTTAGCAATTATCTTCCAATAGCATCTTAACCCAGAATTCCACAACTCGTACAGATGTAGGATCTTAATTTGATCACTTTTGTTACTGAGAATGTTCCTGCACAGCAGGAAATGCTAACTTGTGGTTAATTAGAGTTTTAAAAAGGTTTCTAAAGTTTGTCGTTTCCACTGTGAAATTTCAGACTTGATTTGCCTTGACGAAAAATGTATCAACCCCTAAAAATGTCCATTAATTATAATTCACATTTCCTGTTGCTCCAGGATTATTTTCCTGCTGTAGCAAACTGGCTCAAATCAAGATCCTACATCTGTATAATTGGCATAACTCTCACACCAGACTAGAATGTTCCAAGTTCACTTTTTGAGAGTGAAATATACAGATATATATCTACAGTACCAGTCAGAAGTTTGGACACACCTACTCATTCAAGGGTTTTTCTTTATTTTGACTATTTTCTACATTGTAGAATAATAGTGAAGACAGTAAAAATATGAAATAACACATGGAATCATGTACTGTAGTAACCAAAAAATTGTTAAACAAATCAAAATATATTTTATATTTGAGATTCTTCCAAGTAGCTGCCTTGATGACAGCTTTGCAGACTCTTGGCATTTGTGTTATTTTATAGTTTTGATGTATTCACTATTATTCTACAATGTAGAAAATAGTAAAAATAAAGAAAAACCCTTGAATGAGTAGGTGTGTCCAAACTTCTAACTGGTACTGTATCTGAAAATACTTTTATAGCAAAAATATTTATACTTTCTGAATGTACTATTTGAAAGTGAAATAAACATATAATACAAGTCAATCTTTTGCTTTTAGTTCGGGAAAAAGTGAATTGGCAATTTATTAACTTTTCATAAACTGTTTATAAATATACATTTATTAACTTTTCATAAACTGTTTATACATTTATTAACTTATTTTTTCGCAAGGGCAGTCATACAAACAGAGAGCTCACCAAGGGGATGATGTGGCAAGAGTTTGTCATTGATGCTCATCCAACGATGGTAGTCAGGCTCCTGGACACAGGTAGTACTGGTGGCCAGTGTAGTTGGGCTTCTCCTATCATGAAGCATCTACATGTCACCTTGATGGAGTTACACCGGCTGAGTAGAACGAGCATGTCTGTGAAGTCCCCACTGCACTCAAATGACGGCCACCATATTTATTGTCTTCATAGATGATGATCTAGGCATAAAGTTGATATCATGTTGTTAAAAACCCATACGGGTGAAATCCTTTTCCCCCTGTTTAAATCTAATTAGCATACAAAAAAAAACAATGTGTTGCATTGAATGGGTCTCAATCCACCGCATCTGCCGATGTCTTACTTCCGCATCTGCAGAGAAATGGGACAGAGCTAGAGCATTGTTTGTCAGACCATGAAACATCCTGAAATCGTCTTCTCACAAAATCGTCTGTAGTGTCCGAATGGTGGGACTCGTCTGAAGTCGGTACAGCCGATCTGACAACTTCTGTCTGTAGTGTCCGAACAGTTTGGGCTACCCACTACCAACACGTACATGTTGGATGTTTTGCTCTAGGACACCCACAGACCGCATCTGAAGGTGTAACGGCTTTCCTCCTCCTCTTCATCCGAAGAGGAGGAGCAGGGATTGAACCAAAATGCAGCTTTGCGATTTGACATATTATTTATTTAAACAAGACACAAAACGAACTATACTTGATTTACTACAAAACAACAAACGACGTAGACGCACCTGAACATAAGAACTTACATATAACGAAGAACGCATGAAAACAGGAACAGACTACATAAACCGAACAAACGAACAAACAAAACCGAAACAGTCCCATGTGGCGTAACATAACACAGACACAGGCGACAACCACCCACAACAAACAGTGTGAAAACACCTACCTTAATATGACTCTCAATCAGAGGAAATGAAAACCACCTGCCTCTAATTGAGAGCCATATCAGGTCACCCTTAAACCAACATAGAAACAGAAAACATAGACTGCCCACCCAAACTCACGTCCTGACCAACTAACACATACCAAACTAACAGAAAACAGGTCAGGAACGTGACATAACCCCCCCCTCAAGGTGCGAACTCCGGGCGCACCAGCACAAAGTCTAGGGGAGGGTCTGGGTGGGCATCTGACCACGGTGGTGGCTCAGGCTCTGGGCGAGGTCCCCACCCCACCATAGTCAATCCCAGCTTACGTCTCCCCCTTAGAATGACCACCCTCATTTTACACCCACTTAATTTGAAGGGTAACCTTAAGATAAGGGGCAGCACCAGGACAAGGGGCAGCACCAGGACATAGAGATAGCTCAAGACAGAGAGGTAGGTCAGGATAGAGAGGTAGCTCAGGATAGAGGGGCAACTCCGGACTGAAGGGCAGCTCCGGACAGAGAGACAGCTCTGGACTGAGGGGCAGTTCTGGATAGATGGCAGCTCTGGGCTGAGGGGCAGCTCATGGCTAGCTGACGGCTCTGGACGCTCATGGCTGGCTGACGGCTCTGGACGCTCATGGCTGGCTGACGGCTCTGAACGCTCATGGCTGGCTGACGGCTCTGGACGCTCATGGCTCACTGGCGGCTCTGGACGCTCATGGCTCACTGGCGGCTCTGGCAGATCCTGTCTGGTTGGCGGCTCTGGCAGATCCTGTCTGGTTGGCGGCTCTGGCAGATCCTGTCTGGTTGGCGGCTCTGGCAGATCCTGTCTGGTTGGCGGCTCTGGCAGATCCTGTCTGACGAATGGCTCTAGCGGCTCCTGACTGACGAACGGCTCTGACGGCTCGGGACAGACGGGCGGCTCTAATGGCTCGGGACAGACGGATGGCTCAGACGGCGCTGGGGAGACGGATGGCTCAGACGGCGCTGGGGAGACGGATGGCTCTGGCTGATCCTGTCTGGCGGAAGGCTTTGGCTGCTCCTGTCTGGCGGAAGGCTCTAGCGGCTCCTGTCTGGCGGAAGGCTCTGTAGGCTCATGGCAGACGGGCGGCTTTGCAGGCTCATGGCAGACGGGCGGCTTTGAAGGCTCAATACAGACGGGCAGTTCATGCGGCGCTTGGCAGACGGACAGTTCAGGCGCCGTTGGGCAGACGGCAGACTCTGGCCGGCTGAGACGCACTGTAGGCCTGGTGCGTGGTGCCGGAACTGGAGGCACCGGACTGGAGACACGCACTTCAAGCCTAGTGCGGGGAGCAGGGACAGGGCACACTGACCTCTCGAAGCGCACTATAGGCCTGGTGCGTGGTACCGGCACTGGTGGCACCGGGCTGAGTGCACGCACATCAGGACGAGTACGGGGAGAAGGAACAGTGCGTACAGGGCTCTGGAGACGCACAGGAGGCTTAGTGCGTGGTGCCGGAACTGGAGGCACTGGGCTGGAGACACGCACCATAGGGAGAGTGCGTGGAGGAGGAACAGGGCTCTGGAAACGCACTGGAAGCCTGGTGCGTGGAGTAGGCACTGGTGGTACTGGGCTGGGGCGGGGAGGTGGCGCCGGAAATACCGGTCCGTGCAGGCGTACTGGCTCCCTTGAACATTGAGCCTGCCCAACCTTACCTGGTTGAATGCTCCCCGTCGCCCGACCAGTGCGGGGAGGTGGAATAACCCGCACCGGGCTATGTAGGCGAACCGGGGACACCATGCGTAAGGCTGGTGCCATGTAAGCCGGCCCAAGGAGACGTACTGGTGGCCAGATATGTAGAGCCGGCTTCATGGCACTTGGCTCAATGCTCAATCTAGCCCTACCAGTGCGGGGAGGTGGAATAACCCGCACCGGGCTATGCACACGTACAGGAGACACCGTGCGCTCTACTGCGTAACACGGCGTCTGCCTGTACTCCCGCTCTCCACGGTTAGCCTGGGAAGTGGGCGCAGGTCTCCTACCTGCCCTTGGCCCACTACCTCTTAGCCCCCCCCCAAGAAATTTTTGGGGTTTCTTCACGGGCTTCCGTGCTAGCCGTGTACCTTCATAAATCCGGTCTCTCTCTCCCGTTGCCTCCGCTCTCCTAATCGCCTCCAGCTGTTCCCATGGAAGGCGATCTCTTCCAGCTCGGATCTCCTCCCATGTGTAGCAACCTTTTCCATTTAACACGTCCTCCCATGTCCACTGCTCGAACTCACGCTGCTTGGTTCTGGATCGGTGGGTGGTTCTGTAACGGCTTTGTTACAAAATCGTCTGTAGTGTCCGAATGGTGGGACTCGTCTGAAGTCGGTACAGCCGATCTGACAACTTCTGTCTGTAGTGTCCGAACAGTTTGGGCTACCCACTACCAACACGTACATGTTGGATGTTTTGCTCTAGGACACCCACAGACCGCATCTGAAGGTGTAACGGCTTTCCTCCTCCTCTTCATCCGAAGAGGAGGAGCAGGGATTGAACCAAAATGCAGCTTTGCGATTTGACATATTATTTATTTAAACAAGACACAAAACGAACTATACTTGATTTACTACAAAACAACAAACGACGTAGACGCACCTGAACATAAGAACTTACGTATAACGAAGAACGCATGAAAACAGGAACAGACTACATAAACCGAACAAACGAACAAACAAAACCGAAACAGTCCCATGTGGCGTAACATAACACAGACACAGGAGACAACCACCCACAACAAACAGTGTGAAAACACCTACCTTAATATGACTCTCAATCAGAGGAAATGAAAACCACCTGCCTCTAATTGAGAGCCATATCAGGTCACCCTTAAACCAACATAGAAACAGAAAACATAGACTGCCCACCCAAACTCACGTCCTGACCAACTAACACATACCAAACTAACAGAAAACAGGTCAGGAACGTGACAGAAGGTCCCCTGGTACCGGTTGAAAAGTATATATTGACACTTTTTAGATCCGAAAATACGGGGTTAAATACATGTAAAGACAAAATAAAAAATGTATCCTGATATAGAACAGACAATTCAGAACAAACTCACTTTAGATTTATTTGGCGGGACTATCTGTTTTCCATGTACTGAATCTGTTATTCAATGCGTTTGCATAGGCTAATAGCAGTAAGGGCAAATCATTTTTTCCCATCAAATACTTCTTTATATATATTTTTTATATTTCAAGGGGTCTTACAATTCAAAATCAAATAGCTAAATGTTCGTTGGTATGACCTTCTTAAAACAATTCCATATAGATCAGTAGAACCCCCCCGGGCTTAGACTCTTATGGGTTAATATTAATTAAGACAGAACATTGAACATTGATCAATGATTGATACAAAGAATAATTTATCAAGGATAAACTTCATCCTTTTCATGAGGTCAATGGCTCCACTACGAAACTACACTGAGTGTACAAATCATTAGGAACACCTGCTTTTTCCATGACATAGACTGACCAGGTGAATCCAAGTGAACACTATGATCCCCAGTGGTGGAAAAAGTACCCCATTGTCATAGTTGAGTGAAAGTGTTCCTAATGCTTTGTACACTCAGTTTATACTTTCATGATCGCTTTGAACTTAATTATTTGGGATGGGGGGAATCTAAGACACCATTTTGTTTCCAGTTGGTGTATAGTATAGATATAGTCGTTTTTTTCAGTATAGGGAATCTAAGACACCATTTTGTTTCCAGCACATGTATAGTATAGTATAGTTTTTTCAGTATAGGGAATCTTACATGGTTTTTGTTTGGTTTTGTAACAAGTAAGATATGAAGTGTACTTGGTATTATTTTGCCACCCTCAATATAGAAATAGTCATTGGGAGATCCTATTTCAAACGCAGTTATTTTATTCATTAAATATTACATATTAAGACTAAAGATTGATAGTGGCATTGAAATGCAAGTGTGATGTAGGTTTATAAATGCATCTTTCAAAATCAAAAGTTTGATGTGAGTGAGATTTGTATATTATTAGAAAAATTGACAAGTATGCTTACAATCAAATCCTTTACCCTACACAGCCCTCTGATTTCTTTGTTTGGTCAAGTTATTTGTAAGAAATCGTTCTAATACAGTATTTAGCATTCTCCAAATAAGTTCTCCAATAGCATTAAAACACTACTCACTATAAGCTAGTATGAAATCAAACACATACAAAATTGACGAACTATGATAGTTTATGTGTAGACAAGATAGTCGTGGTACTTATTTTGCTCTCTAGGCTAAACGTATCTACAACCCTGGCCTCTAGTGGAAACAAGAAGGTCCTGATGTCCTGATGCCCATGAGGCCTAGTGGAGAAAGTCACATAGTAACTTGTTACATCAGAAAGCTCTCTATAAATACACTTACTGTGGAAAGTGTAACTCTGTGCAGCAGCCGATATAGATGACAAAGATGGAGTATGTTAATTCCATTAAGGAGGAGTATCATTTGTTTATAATTCGTTGGCCATTAGACCGCTTAGAACTTGTTTGTTTGGTTAACACTAAACAGTAAATGACATGAGCGTAGAGCATGATAGATCCAGTACTGTATAATAGAGATTACACTTTGACTCCTGTCTGATCAATGCCAATACTGCAATAGCTTTATTGATCCCTCTAAGCAGAGCGAGGATGTCGGGCATCGTGGTGCCAACCCTGTTGCTAACATCCATACTGGAGAGCAGGACTGCAATGTACAGAGAACAAGAACAAAACTTAAATCAATTGAGCACTGACACCATTTTATCCGTGTGTGAAACAAGGCATAAAATAGGCATTTCACAAGGACCCTTCCTTCTTTAGAGGTCTATGATGCTCCTGATTGAGCCGAGCTTGGAGCTAATGCCTCCCCAGTCACTGTATCTACGGTACTGGCCAGGCCTCAGGTAGTAGTGGTGTCCTCTATAGTTGGCCTGGTCGTACATCAAGCCAGTGGCCATCCATCACGTTGCAGGAGTTGAAGTCAGACATACTGAAACGGTCCATGCAGTTGGGGCAGTCGTCGTCTAGCTCCATCATCTGGCCTCCCATGTCAGCGCGGTCGTACAGCCTCATCCTGAAGTTACCACGGTGCTGGAGGGGATCTGTTTTCTACATTCTTAACAAGCTTTATGAATCGTCGATACAAAAACGACTATTTAGATTTTCACATGTACGCAAACAAAATGCAAAATGTCAATGTGACTGATTTAAGGGATTGAAGATTGATTATGTAATTCATAAATTGTTACTGATGATTAACCACTTAGGATCCCTTTCTACACCCTCGTAGATGGCCAGGTTATATACTATGCTCAAAACTTCTACACCCTCGTAGATAGCCAGGTTATATACTATGATCAAAACGTCAACACCCTCGTAGATGGCCAGGTTATATACTATGATCAAAACGTCAATACCCTCGTAGATGGCCAGGTTATATACTATGATCAAAACGTCAACACCCTCGTAGATAGCCAGGTTATATACTATGATCAAAACGTCAACACCCTCGTAGATGGCCAGGTTATATACTATGATCAAAACGTCAATACCCTCGTAGATGGCCAGGTTATATACTATGATCAAAACTTCTACACCCTCGTAGATAGCCAGGTTATATACTATGATCAAAACTTCTACACCCTCGTAGATGGCCAGGTTATATACTATGATCAAAACGTCAACACCCTCGTAGATGGCCAGGTTATATACTATGATCAAAACGTCAACACCCTCGTAGATGGCCAGGTTATATACTATGATCAAAACGTCAACACCCTCGTAGATGGCCAGGTTATATACTATGATCAAAACGTCAACACCCTCGTAGATGGCCAGGTTATATACTATGATCAAAACGTCAACACCCTCGTAGATGGCCAGGTTATATACTATGATCAAAACGTCAACACCCTCGTAGATGGCCAGGTTATATACTATGATCAAAACGTCAACACCCTCGTAGATGGCCAGGTTATATACTATGATCAAAACTTCTACACCCTCGTAGATAGCCAAGTTATATACTATGATCAAAACTTCTACACCCTCGTAGATGGCCAGGTTATATACTATGATCAAAACTTCTACACCCTCGTAGATGGCCAGGTTATATACTATGATCAAAACGTCAATACCCTCGTAGATGGCCAAGTTATATACTATGATCAAAACGTCAACACCCTCGTAGATAGCCAGGTTATATACTATGATCAAAACGTCAATACCCTCGTAGATAGCCAGGTTATATACTATGATCAAAACGTCAATACCCTCGTAGATGGCCAGGTTATATACTATGATCAAAACTTCTACACCCTCGTAGATGGCCAGGTTATATACTATGATCAAAACGTCAATACCCTCGTAGATGGCCAGGTTATATACTATGATCAAAACTTCTACACCCTCGTAGATGGCCAGGTTATATACTATGATCAAAACTTCTACACCCTCGTAGATGGCCAGGTTATATACTATGATCAAAACTTCTACACCCTCGTAGATGGCCAGGTTATATACTATGATCAAAACTTCTACACCCTCGTAGATGGCCAGGTTATATACTATGATCAAAACGTCAATACCCTCGTAGATGGCCAGGTTATATACTATGATCAAAACCTAGATTATGTGTAAGTACTCTCAAATACGCAATGATACAGTAAATAGTTCATATGTGTTTGAGAAATTTTCTGAAGATATCAGTAGCCTTGAGAATAATATTTGACTGTTCCCTTACCATGGGTATCATTCGGCAGGGCTTGACACAGTCGTTCATTCCCTTACCATGGGGATCATGCGGCAGGACTTGACAGTCGTTCATTCCCTTACCATGGGGATCATGCGGCAGGACTTGACAGTCGTTCATTCCCTTACCATGGGTATCATTCGGCAGGACTTGACACAGTCGTTCATTCCCTTACCATGGGGATCATTCGGCAGGACTTGACACAGTCGTTCATTCCCTTACCATGGGGATCATTCGGCAGGACTTGACACAGTCGTTCATTCCCTTACCATGGGGATCATTCGGCAGGACTTGACACAGTCGTTCATTCCCTTACCATGGGGATCATTCGGCAGGACTTGACACAGTCGTTCATTCCCTTACCATGGGGATCATGCGGCAGGACTTGACAGTCGTTCATTCCCTTACCATGGGGATCATTCGGCAGGACTTGACACAGTCGTTCATTCCCTTACCATGGGGATCATTCGGCAGGACTTGACACAGTCGTTCATTCCCTTACCATGGGGATCATTCGGCAGGACTTGACACAGTCGTTCATTCCCTTACCATGGGGATCATTCGGCAGGACTTGACACAGTCGTTCATTCCCTTACCATGGGGATCATGCGGCAGGACTTGACAGTCGTTCATTCCCTTACCATGGGGATCATTCGGCAGGACTTGACACAGTCGTTCATTCCCTTACCATGGGGATCATTCGGCAGGACTTGACACAGTCGTTCATTCCCTTACCATGGGGATCATTCGGCAGGACTTGACACAGTCGTTCATTCCCTTACCATGGGGATCATTCGGCAGGACTTGACACAGTCGTTCATTCCCTTACCATGGGTATCATTCGGCAGGACTTGACAGTCGTTCATTCCCTTACCATGGGGATCATGCGGCAGGACTTGACACAGTCGTTCATTCCCTTACCATGGGGATCATGCGGCAGGACTTGACAGTCGTTCATTCCCTTACCATGGGGATCATTCGGCAGGACTTGACACAGTCGTTCATTCCCTTACCATGGGGATCATTCGGCAGGACTTGACACAGTCGTTCATTCCCTTACCATGGGGATCATTCGGCAGGACTTGACACAGTCGTTCATTCCCTTACCATGGGGATCATTCGGCAGGACTTGACACAGTCGTTCATTCCCTTACCATGGGTATCATTCGGCAGGACTTGACAGTCGTTCATTCCCTTACCATGGGGATCATGCGGCAGGACTTGACACAGTCGTTCATTCCCTTACCATGGGGATCATGCGGCAGGACTTGACACAGTCGTTCATTCCCTTACCATGGGGATCATGCGGCAGGATTTGACACAGTCGTTCATTCCCTTACCATGGGGATCATGCGGCAGGACTTGACACAGTCGTTCATTCCCTTATCATGGGGATCATGCGGCAGGACTTGACAGTCGTTCATTCCCTTACCATGGGGATCATGCGGCAGGACTTGACAGTCGTTCATTCCCTTACCATGGGGATCATGCAGCAGGACTTGACAGTCGTTCATTCTCTTACCATGGGGATCATGCGGCAGGACTTGACACAGTCGTTCATTCCCTTACCATGGGGATCATGCGGCAGGACTTGACACAGCGCATGCAGTCGGAGTACTCTCCCTTCCTCAAGAAGTGCTGGTGTCCCATGAAGTTGGGGCGCTCGTAGATCATGAACATACCGCTTCTCCACCCTGATGGACTAGCAGCGGTTGAACATGGAGTGAAGATCGGCACAGTTAGTAATGCACTCATGGTGACGGCCGCCGAAGTCCTTGTCCTTGTAGAAGATGTTTTGATGGAAGAACAGGAATGATTTTGAAGTAGCATTAATAAGAAAATCTATGGAATAACAAAGTAAAGATGTGATACAGGAGGCCTACAGATATACTATTTGAAGAAATTACTCTAAAAAAGGAAAGTATACACCGAATGTGTGAAAGAGAAACATTTTTTTGTTTTAAAGTTCATTTCATGCAATTCTACACATTTTGCCATAGGGTGGAGGCAAATGTTTGCAGTTTTTAATATGCTGACATGGGCTAATTGAGTGATTGCTAATACACAACCAAATTGCACCTGGTGTATTCTGTTATTCAAACTCTCAACAGTAAGTTGAGACCCCGACTGGGTTCTTAAAAAATATACAGTAAATATATTTTTGGGTGAAATTGGTCCGGGGGCATTTTGTGGCTTGTTTGTTTTGGTACCTATCAACACCCTTCATTATCACCATCTATGCACGCAACCACTCACTTAAACTACTGATTACTGACTACACACACCATTGTTAATTGTATATAGTTTACTTTAGTTCATAAATATATTTTTGTTATTCCTTGATCTCATCGTTGTCTCCCTTTTCATTACGGGCTAACATGCCCACCTGTCCCAGACCATCAATCAGATGATACACCCATTCACTCTGTAGCTAAAAGATTCAATAAGACTCAAATCTTTGACATGATTTGATCGATGTGTGAAGTATTACTCATGGGGTAGCAGTCTGGCAGGTTACCCAGGTAACACAGCCACACCTCAGAGACAAGTCTGGCAGGTTACCCAGGAAACACAGCCACACCTCAGAGACAAGCCTGGCAGGTTACCCAGGTAACACAGCCACACCTCAGAGACAAGCCTGGCAGGTTACCCAGGTAACACATCCACACCTCAGAGACAAGCCTGGCAGGTTACCTAGGTAACAGCCACACCTCAGAGACAGGTCTGGCAGGTTACCTAGGTAACACATCCACACCTCAGAGACAAGCCTGGCAGGTTACCTAGGTAACAGCCACACCTCAGAGACAAGCCTGGCAGGTTACCTAGGTAACAGCCACACCTCAGAGACAAGCCTGGCAGGTTACCTAGGTAACAGCCACACCTCAGAGACAAGCCTGGCAGGTTACCTAGGTAACAGCCACACCTCAGAGACAAGCCTGGCAGGTTACCTAGGTAACAGCCACACCTCAGAGACAGACCATTAGGTTGCTCACAAGAAGGTACGGCAGGAGCGGATGGAGTCGTTGTAATCCATCCAGCGCCGATACTCTGGGTACCAACCCCTGGTCAGCACATACTGGTAGCCCAGTTAGTTGGGCCTCTCGTACAGCACCCAGCAGCCGCTATCTGCCTTGATGGAGTTACAGCGGCTGAAATGGGGGTGTATGTCAGCACAGTCTGCGTATTACATATTAAACGGCTCTCTATCCACCGGATGTGTATCAAACTCACTAAAAGTGGCAGTAATAAAGCCTCTCTTGAAAAAGCCTAACCTTGACACAGAAAATATAAAAAACTATCGGCCTATATCGAATCTCCCATTCCTCTCAAAAATGTTAGAAAAAGCTGATGCTCAGCAACTCACTGCCTTCCTGAAGACAAACAGCGTATACGAAACACTTCAGTCTGGTTTTAGACCCCATCATAGCACTGAGACTGCACTCGTGAAGGTGGTAAATGACCTTTTAATATCGTCAGATCAAGGCTCTGCATATGTTCTTCTGCTCCTAGACCTTAGTACTGCTTTTGATACCATCGATCACAACATTCTTTTGGTGAGATTGGAAACCCAAATTGGTCTACACGGACAAGTTATGGCCTGGTTTAGATTTTATCTGTCGGAAAGATATCAGTTTGTCTTTGTGGATGGTTTGTCTTCTGACAAATCAACTGTAAAAATCGGTGTTCCTCAAGGTTCTGTTTTAGGACCACTATTGTTTTCACTATATATTTTACCTCTTGGTGATGTCATTCGGAAACATGATATTAACTTTCACTGCTATGCGGACGATACACAGCTGTACATTTCGATGAAACATGGTGAAGCCCCTAAACTGCCCTCATTGGAAGCCTGCGTTTCAGACATAAGGAAGTGGATGGCGGCAAATGTTTTACTTTTAAACTCGGACAAAACAGAGATGCTGTCACGTAAACTCCCTCTCCGGCCTCTAGGTCATCAGGCTGCTGATTATCCCGCACACCTGTCACCATCATCTCGCGCACCTGTGCCTCATGACACTCACCTGGACTCCATCACCTCCTTGATTATCTTCTCTATATCTGTCACTCCCCTTGGTTCTTTCCTCAGGTGTTATTGACTCTGTTTTCATGTCGGTGTGTTGTTTGTGTTTTGTGTTCATTGTTTATTTTATTTATTAAAACACTCACTCCCTGAACTTGCTTCCCGACTCTCAGCGCACTCGTTACAGATGCAAGTTCTAGGTCCCAAGAAACAAACAGATTTTCTGTTGCAGCTGACATTTAATCTTGATGGTTGTACAGTCATCTCAAATAAAACTGTGAAGGACCTCGGCATTACTCTGGACCCTGATTTCTCTTTTGACGAACATATCAAGAACAGCACAGCTTTTTTCCATCTTCGTAGCTTTTGTCACTTCTAGATTAGACTACTGCAATGCTCTACTTTCCGGCTACCCGGATAAAGCACTAAATAAACTTCAGTTAGTGCTAAACACGGCTGCTAGAATCTTGACCAGAACCCCAAAAGTTGATCATATTACTCCAGTGCTAGCCTCTCTACACTGGCTTACTGTTAAGGCTAGGGCTGATTTCAAGGTTTTACTGCTAACCTACAAAACACTACATGGGCTTGCTCCTACCTATCTTTCCGATTTGGTCCTGCCGTACATACTTACATGTACGCTACAGTCACAAGACGCAGGCCTCCTTACTGTCCCTAGAATTTCTAAGCAAACAGCTAGAGGCAGGGCTTTCTCCTATAGAGCTCCATTTTTATGGAATGGTCTGCCTATCCATGTGAGAGATGCAGACTTGGTCTCGACCTTTAAGTCTTTATTGAAGACTCATCTCTTCAGTAGATCCTATGATTGAGTGTAGTCTAGCCCAGAAGTGTGAAGGTGAACGGAAAGGCACTGAAGCGACGAACCACCCTTGCTGTCTCTGCCTGGCCGGTTCCCCTCTCTCCACTGGGATTCTCTGCCTCTAACCCTATTACGGGGGTTGAGTCACTGGCTTACTGGTGCTCTTCCATGCCATCCCTTGTAGTGGTGCGTCACATGAGTGGGTTGAGTCACTGACGTGATCTTCCTGTCCGGGTTGGCACCCCCCTCGGGTTTGTGCCATGGGGGAGATTTTTGTGGGCTATACTCTGCCTTGTCTCAGGGTAGTAGGTTGGTGGTTGAAGATATCCCTCTAGTGGTGTGGGGGCTGTGCTTTGGCAAAGTGGGTGGGGTTATATCCTGCCTGTTTGGCCCTGTCCGGGGGTATCATCGGACGGGGCCAGAGTGTCTCCTGACTCCTCCTGTCTCAGCCTCCAGTATTTATGCTGCAATAGTTTATGTGTCGGGGTCTAGGGTCAGTCTGTTATATCTGGAGTATTTCTCCTGTCTTATCCGGTGTCCTGTGTGAATTTAAGTATGCTCCCTCTAATACTATCTCTCTTTCTCTCTCTCTCTCTTCTCTCAGAGGACCTGAGCCCTAGGACCATGCCTCAGGACTACCTGCCCTGATGACTCCTTGCTGTCCCCAGTCCACCTGGTCATATGCTGCTGCTCCAGTTTCAACTGTTCTGCCTGCGGCTATGGAACCCTGACCTGTTCACTGGATGTGCTACCTTGTCCCGGACCTGCTGTTTTGGACTCTCTCTCTACAGCACCTGCTGTCTCTAACTCTGAATGATCGACTATGAAAAGCCAACTGACATTTACCCCTTAGGTGCTGACCTTTTGCACCCTCTACAACCACTGTGATTATTATTATCTGACCCTGCTGGTCATCTATGAACGTTTGAACATCTTGGCCATGTTCTGTTATAATCTCCACCCGGCACAGCCAGAAGAGGACTGGCCACCCCTCAGAGCCTGGTTCCTCTTTAGGTTTCTTCTTAGGTTCTGGCCTTTCTAGGAAGTTTTTCCAAGCCACCGTGCTTCTACATCTGCATTGCTTGCTGTTTGGGGTTTTAGGCTGGGTTTCTGTACAGCACTTTGTGACATCGGCTAATGTTAAAAGGGCTTTATAAATACATTTGATTGATAGATTGATTAATGTGCTGAAGACAATAGAAGGCCACTTTAAAATGTGCAGTTTTGTCACACAACACAATGCCACAGATGTCTCAAGATTTGAGGGAGGATGCAATTGGCATGCTGACTGCAGGAATGTCCACCAGAGCTGTTGCCAGCTAACTGATTGTTAATTTCTCTACCATAAGCCGCCTCCAACGTCATTTTGGAGAATTTGGCAGTAAGTACACCCTGCCTCACAACTGCAGTCCACGTGTAACCACGCCAGCCCAGGACCTCCATATTTGGCTTCTTCACCTGAGACCAGCCATCCGGACAGCTGATGAAACAGGACTATTTATGTCTGTAATAAACCCCTTTTGTTGGGAAAAACTCATTGGCTGGGCCTGGCTCCCAAGTGGGTGGTTCTGGCTGCCAAGTGGGTGGACCTATGCCCCCCAAGGTCCACCCATGGCTGCGACCCTACCCAGTCATGTGAAATCCATAGATTAGGGCCTAATGAATTTATTTCAATTGATAGATTTCCTTATATGAACTGTAACTCAGTAAAATCGTTGAAATTGTTGCATGTTGCATTTATATTTTTGTTCAGTATATGTCTAATCAGAGCGACTGTACACTTTCATCCACTAATCTGCCAAAACTGAATTAATGTTTACCACACAGAAAGTTTGAAGTCATCACAAAGGCAAAGCAACCAGGTGTCAGGCTAACCATCTGGTGATAGAGGGGGTAAGAGATGGGCACATGTAGTCAGGGGTTAAAGTGGGGGAACCCTAACCTTAGCTTTATGTCCACACCCCGGCTCAAACCTCACCCTAGCCATAACTTCAACCCTAATCCTAGCGTCATGTCCACGCCCCGGCTTAACCCTAACCTAAGTTTCATGTCCACACCCCGGCTCAAACCTCACCCTCGCCATAACTTCAACCCTAACCCTAGCTTCATGTCCACGCCCCGGCCTAACCCTAGCTTCATGTCCACACCCCGGCTCAAACCTCACCCTAGCCATAACTTCAACCCTAATCCTAGCGTCATGTCCACACCCCGGCCTAACCCTAACCCTAGCTTCATGTCCACACCCCCAGCTTAACCTTAACCCCTAGCTTCATGTCCACACCCCCAGCTTAACCTTAACCCCTAGCTTCATGTCCACACCCCGGCTTAACCCTAATCCTAGCTTCATGTCCACACCCCGGCTTAACCCTAATCCTAGCTTCATGTCCACACCCCGGCTTAACCCTTGCCCTAGCATCATGTCCACACCCCGGCACCTGTTCCACCATCCCATACCGCCATATTCACATAATTAACACTTTAACACAGGACATATGCCTGCTTTCCACATAGGCAATACATATTTTATTTGTTACAGAGAGTGTACAGTAATTGTACAGTAATGTATATGGTGTAGTGAAACATTTGATTCCTTACAGATGGGTAAAACCAAATATAGAGGAAACCACTAGTGATATGATAAACACACTGGAGGGTTGATACTTAGAGGAAACCACTAGTGATATGATAACACACTGGAGGGTTGATACTTAGAGGAAACCACTAGTGATATGATAACACACTGGAGGGTTGATACTTAGAGGAAACCACTAGTGATATGATAACACACTGGAGGATTGATACTTAGAGAAAACCACTAGAGGTATGATAACACACTGGAGGGTTGATACTTAGAGGAAACCACTAGTGATATGATAACACACTGGAGGGTTGATACTTAGAGGAAACCACTAGTGATATGATAACACACTGGAGGGTTGATACTTAGAGAAAACCACTAGTGATATGATAACACACTGGAGGGTTGATACTTAGAGGAAACCACTAGTGATATGATAACACACTGGAGGGTTGATACTTAGAGGAAACCACTAGTGATATGATAACACACTGGAGGGTTGATACTTAGAGGAAACCACTAGTGATATGATAACACACTGGAGGGTTGATACTTAGAGGAAACCACTAGAGGTATGATAACACACTGGAGGGTTGATACTTAGAGAAAACCACTAGAGGTATGATAAACACACTGGAGGGTTGATACTTAGAGAAAACCACTAGAGGTATGATAACACACTGGAGGGTTGATACTTAGAGAAAACCACTAGAGGTATGATAACACACTGGAGGGTTGATACTTAGAGAAAACCACTAGAGGTATGATAACACACTGGAGGGTTGATACTTAGAGAAAACCACTAGAGGTATGATAACACACTGGAGGGTTGATACTTAGAGAAAACCACTAGAGGTATGATAACACACTGGAGGGTTGATACCCTGTAATAACAGTATAATAACGCAGGATAGGAATTTCCTTAATCATGTAGAGACTCTTGTTATCCTTCATAATGCTCTTTTTGTTCCTTTAAGGACTCACCACTAACCTGTGCAGGGGACAGAAAACATGGACAGTAAACAGGAGTTCCAGTTCAAAACACAAGGTGGCGTTAGAGTCCCTGATCACAAGGTTGGAATGTTTGTTGAAATGGTCAAATTCACTACTGCTTTACATGTAAAGTCTTCTCAGAGCCAGAAAGGGTGAAACATAAGCTTTGTGGGCTGAAATGGCATACATGGGTACATGCTTATGTCACCAATGATTTATATAAACAATATGTGAATATAATATTTGTCTATGAGTGCCACTCACACTGAGGAAGGTGTTAGATGTGGATGAGGAGGAGGAGGAGGACTGCACCAAGGCCCTCTGTACAGCAGAGGCAGCACCTCCTTTACCCTGCACAGACAGCCACCACTTCAACTTCTGGGCTGAAAGAGAACATTCAAAGAGGAGTTACAGGTCAGGGTCTGGGTTCTTACATAATTTGTTTCATAGCCTACTGTAAACACAAGTAAGGAATGGACAGTCTGACGTGAGAGAGGTAGAGGGAGACTGGCATAGTTGAGATGTGTTAACGAATAGTAGTGTACGATGAACACACACACACACACACACACACAAAGACACACACAGACATACTATGCTTCCTGGAGTGGTCCACGGCCTTGAACGAGCCCAGCATTGCAAACGGGTGGTAGGACAAGATAAAGGGATGAACGATGGTGCTCTGTGGGAACAGACAAAGTCTTAAAGCCTTAATAGAAAAATCTATCTGATAGCTAATTAATGTCTTATAATTCAGTGATTCATACAGTGTGTACATACAGAGTAGCACTGCATGACACCAGTGCAGCACAGATCATTACAGACCAGATAACACTGCACTGAGGCTGATGGCCTACTAACTACATGTTCAGTCAACACATATAATTATATTTTACACCCCTCATACTCCGTTCCCACACAGATATGTCTAGGCTGTAGGATTAGGCTATATGTCTAGGCTGTAGGATTAGGCTACATGTCTAGGCTGTAGGATTAAACTATGTCTAGGCTGTAGGATTAGGCGATATGTCTAGGCTGTAGGACTAGGCTACATGTCTAGGCTGTAGGATTAGGCTACATTGGGAATAGACTATATCTAGGCTGTAGGATTAAGCTATGCGTCTAGGCTGTAGGATTAGGCTACATTAGGAATAGGCTATATGTCTAGGCTGTAGGACTAGGCTACATGTCTAGGCTGTAGGATTAGGCTACATGTCTAGGCTGTAGGATTAGGCTACATGTATAGGCTGTAGGATTAGTCTACATGTATAGGCTGTAGGATTAGGCTACATGTCTAGGCTGTAGGATTAGGCTATATGTCTAGGCTGTAGGATTAGGCTACATGTCTAGGCTGTAGGATTAAGCTATATGTCTAGGCTGTAGGATTAGACTACATTAGGAATAGGCTATATATCTAGGCTGTAGTATTAAGCTATATGTCTAGGCTGTAGGATTAGGCTACATAGGGAATAGACTATATCTGGGCTGTAGGATTAAGCTATGCGTCTAGGCTGTAGGATTAGGCTACATGTCTAGGCTGTAGGGATTATTAGGCTATACACAGAGTGTACAAAACATTAACAACACCTCTTTTCATGACATAGACTGACCAGGTGAAAGCTATGATGTCACTTGTTAAATCCATGTCAAACAGTGTAGATGAAGGGGAGGAGACAGGTAAAAAAGACAATTGAAGACTTGAGACAAGTTTAGGTTGTAGGTTTAGGCTATAACATTTGGCTATACTAGGTTATAGAATTAGGCCATACAAGGCTGTAAGATTAGGCTATACAAGGCTGTAAAATTAGGCTATACAAGGCTGTAAAATTAGGATATACTAGGCTGTAAAATTAGGCTATACTAGGCTGTAAGATTAGGCTATAAGATTAGGCTATACAAGGCTGTAAAATTAGGCTATACTAGGCTGTAAGATTAGGCTATACAAGGCTATAACAT
The DNA here is from genome assembly GCF_016432855.1 of Salvelinus namaycush. Taxonomy (NCBI): domain Eukaryota; kingdom Metazoa; phylum Chordata; class Actinopteri; order Salmoniformes; family Salmonidae; genus Salvelinus; species Salvelinus namaycush. The sequence continues at coordinate 22,961,160 of NC_052325.1, read as the reverse complement.
TAGGCTTTACTAGGCTATAACATTAGGCTATACTAGGCTAAACTAGGCTATAAGATTAGGCTAAACTAGGCTATAAGATTAGGCTATACTAGGCTGTAAGATTAGGCTATACACGGCTATAAATTTAGGCTATACGATTAGGCTATACTAGGCAATAAGATTAGGCTATACACGGCTATAAATGTAGGCTATACTAGGCTATAAAATTAGGCTATACGATTAGGCTATAAAATTAGGCTATACTAGGCTATAAGATTAGACTATACTAGGCTATAAGATTAGGCTATAAAATTAGGCTATACTAGGCTATAAAATTAGGCTATACTAGGCTATAAAAGTAGGCTATACTAGGCTGTAAGATTAGGCTATACTAGGCTATAAGATTAGGCTATACTAGGCTATAAGATTTGGCTATGCTAGGCTATAAGATTAGGCTATGCTATAAAATTAGACTATACATTTACATTTACATTTTAGTCATTTAGCAGACGCTCTTATCCAGAGTGACTTACAGTAGAGTGCATACATTTTATTACATTTACATTACATACTGAGACAAGGATATCCCTACCGGCCAAACCCTCCCTAACCCGGACGACGCTATGCCAATTGTGCGTCGCCCCACGGACCTCCCGGTTGCGGCCGGCTGCAACAGAGCCTGGGCGCGAACCCAGAGACTCTGGTGGCGCAGCTAGCACTGCGATGCAGTGCCCTAGACCACTGCGCCACCCGGGAGGCCTATACTAGGCTATAAAATTAGAATATACAATTAGGCTATACTAGGCTATAAAATTAGGCTATAAGATTAGGCTATACTAGGGTATAAGATTAGGCTATACAAGGCTGTAAGATTAGGCTATACTAGGGTATAAGATTGGGCTATACAAGGCTGTAAGATTAGGCTATACTATGCTGTAAGATTAGGCTATACTATGCTGTAAGATTAGGCTATACTAGGCTGTAAGATTAGGCTATACTAGGCTGTAAGATTAGGCTATACTATGCTGTAAGATTAGGCTATACTATGCTGTAAGATTAGGCTATACTATGCTGTAAAATTAGGCTATACTATGCTGTAAGATTAGGCTATACTAGGCTGTAAAATTAGGCTATACTATGCTGTAAGATTAGGCTATACTAGGCTGTAAGATTAGGCTATACAAGGCTGTAACATTAGGATATACTACGCTGTAAAATTAGGCAATAAGATTAGGCTATACTACGCTATAATATTAGGCTATACTAGGCTATAAGATTAGGATATACTAGGCTATAACATTAGGCTATACTAGGATATAATATTAGGCTATACTAGGAATAGGCTACATGTCTAGGCTGTGGGATTAGACTATACTAGGAATAGGCTCTACTATGAGTAGGCTATACTAGAAGTAGGCTCTACTAGGAGTAGGCTCTACTATGAGTAGGCTAGTCTAGGAGTAGGCTCTACTATGAGTAGGCTAGTCTAGGAGTAGACTCTACTATGAGTAGGCTCTACTATGAGTAGGCTAGTCTAGGAGTAGGCTAGTCTAGGAGTAGGCTAGTCTAACACTAGGAGAGAGAAATGTGCAGCATTCTTAACTCAGTCTACCTTGGAATGCTGGTGGAGGTAAGCGGCAGATGGTTTGGTGCTGTAGAGGGCTAGAATGTCTTCTACAGGCAAGCTATTCTGGATCAGAGAGGACAGCAGAACAGAGGTTAGAGCCGAGGGGGAATATAGTTAGTAACAGTTAAATCACAGTAGTCATAAAGGGCCAGTTACATGGTCAACCCAGGGGAAAGGTCATGGACTAGGTAATGCTGCCCAGTTTGAAATATAAAGTATATACTGTTGCACCTGACTTAAGTCAAAGTTTAGCCGCAGAGGAGCAAGGCTATGGAGACTGGTGATTCATTGTGTAGTTACAAGGGAGGAGGTTAACCTAAAGCTCATATTAAATACAACAGACAACCATCAGATTCAGTTCCAACAGCCCCACAACCACTTTAATGGTCATTGACACTATGGACTGAGCCGTGGTAGTAGACTCCCCAACTCTGCCAAACGCCTCTTTGGAAACTGGTAATTCGTACTTTAAGTAACAAGGGAAAGGTCTAAGGGTCGTTGACACAACAGACTGAACCGTGTTAGACTCCCAAGCCCCTGGCATTCCTCAGTTCCCCGGCTACTCACCAGGATCATCCCAGCGAAGGAAGAGAGGATCATTGCCTCTCTTTCAAGAAGGTTGGGGTACTGCACATTATACCCTGGGCTACCCACTCCACTACAGGGAACAACAAAGTCAAACAAGGTTTTATTTATAAAACCATTTTTATATTATCAGTGGTCATAAAGTGATTTACAGTAACCGGGCATGCTAAACCAATATATTAGGTAAAGAGGTCAGCAGAACTCTTCAGGTCTCTGACAAGGTTACCCAACACAGGTGTGGTTCACAGAACCAGCTCCATTTACACAAGGTCTCAGACAAGGTTACTCAAGACATGACACGAGACATGACAGTTATGACATAATTAAGTGTTGTTGTGTTTAGAAGTCATTGTTTCATCAATGTACTTACACGACGTCTCTGTCTATCACATCATGCCCCTCCTCTTTCTCCAGCCACCAAAGCGCAACACTTATGGCCAAGTCATAATGAGCCTGGAAGCACAAAGTACAGGGCTCCTAACAATGTTGAAATAATCATATAAACACAACCAGTGGACAGTTAACTGTATAAAACATCCCAAATGAAAGATGCACTGGGGGTTTGTACAGACAGTGGCAAGTCAAATTCAAAGACCTTCAAGTACTTTTTCAAGGACCATCCATTTGTAATAGTTAATATTATGCAATTGTTTCTAGTTTCCACCAGCTGGCAGTATATCACCACAACCTCATAAAAAAATTAAAACTAACTCAGTAGGCATCACTACCTGACAAGTTCTCCTCAATATTACGTTGCTACATACATGAGTGGTAAATCAGTACTTCTGATGTTGTAATTTTAGTAGTGATAAGCAGAGTTTGGGGTCATGCCTACTGGTATTACTACACAATTCCAGCTTAATTGCTGTTTTTATTGGGCATTTGGAGAATCTACTACTACTACAAAAAACCGTCTCGCTTCCGGCCGGGGGAAGGGTGGGATGTGTGAACCGCAGGAGCACAGCTGACGCTTAATAAAGCAGAATATCGCGGGCGCCCGGTGGAGGAGTGGATTGGCAAAAATGCTCTGGAGGTTGTTGCAGGGGAAAAAGTCACAATGTAGAACTGGCGCCAGCGCAGGATGCTGCGTTGTGTCTTTCCCCCTATGGCTCTTCAAGGCCGTGTCACCCATGCTCGCAATGTCAAAGTCTGACGCATTTTTTTGCACCTTACACGGTGTGGGTTGGTAGGGTCCAGTGATGTAGTGGTGAAAAGGTGGGTAAACTATACTGAACAAAAATATAAAACGCAACATGTAAAGTGTTGGTGCTATGTTTCATGAGCTGAAATAAAATATCCAAGAAATGTTCCAAAAGCACAAAAGGCATAATTGAATATACATTTGCCCGACTTTTTAGCTATCGATTTGATGTTTTGCTGGCCTAATCAGTCAGTTCTGTACCTGCCTGGCAGTGGGTGGAATGAGCGTGCTCGCCTGGCATCAAGCGCGAAACACGTGATGAAATTTAAATTTGGTAGTCTGGCTGGAAATTAATTCGCAAGACCAATACATTTTTCTAATATTTTTTATAAACATATTTGCTCATTATCTGTTCTCCTTTCAATTCAAGTACTTTTCAAATACCGACTTGAATTCAAGTACTTGGAAGTACCTTGTGCGAACCCTGTGCAGCACCCCAGGAGTTTAAGTACAGCAAATTAGTAACACATATGAATTGCAAAAAATAAAGCAATTAAATGGGGACCGCTTTTGCCTAATGCGCACCACTTTTAAAATGACTGGTTGAAATTATACAAAAGTTGGAGAGTGCATCTTTGACTGCTGGATTGGGATGGTACACTCCAGAACAATGTGTTGAGACTCCTACCAGGTCATCCAGCATGGTAGTGGATCCCTTCCCCTTGGGGTCAAAGCCATTCTCTCTCAGTTTCTGACCAATGTAATCTCCCCTGTTCAAAACATAAAACTCTTAGGCTCCTGAGGAAGAAAAAAAAGCCATTTCATTTCCTCTACCCATACTATGTCGTTGCTCTACATCTATAATGGCATCATCCACAGAAAGCAACTCACAGAAGGGCCTTCATGTCTCTTCTTAGTCGCATTGTCTCCATTTCTCTGAGGTAGCGCTAATCATGCACATGAAGAGGGATAAGTCCTTGGCGGTCCACTAGACTACACAGAACTAGGTTTGGAAATACAATGTAAAGGTGCTCAATAGAAAAGGGTAGCCTGGTCACAGATCTGTTTGTGCCGTCTTGTGTTTCAATGACCATAGGAGTTGGCATGACAACACAAACAGATCTTTGGGACCAGGGTAGGAAAAAGGAGGAAGTTGCATTCTAGATAAAGGATCGGTATGGAGAGAAATGAACAGGTAATGATAAAGCATGATAGTGCAAGTCTATTTGCTTAATTACCTCAACTGGGGTTAATTTGCCACAGTAAGACATAGTGCATGCTGCAGGGCAGTCTTGAACCCGACACCTCTCTGGCCCCCACAGAGGCCACGGAATGTGACAAGCTAGCAGAACACACATTTGGTCATCCAAGCTTTTTATTAAAGCAGCCTAATCACAGAAGGTGTTTGTAAAATGGTGAAGTGCTAAAGCAAGGCAACAGCAAGGGGGTTATACTGTAAGTAGGACTAGACTTATTTTGCTAATGCTTTGGCCACGCAACCTTTTTCCACGACTCATCTCCAAAATGAGATGTTGACCTAAGTAGGTCACCGTTGATTTACGTAATATTTTATGTAGCCTGTGCCTGGTGAAATAGGGTCTTATTCGAATCCGAATGATATGATCAAATTGGTGTTCTAAGCAATGCATTCAATCCACATTTGTTACAAAGAAAGACGTTAATTGTAAAGCAATCGGTACTCACCACACACATACAAAATTCTGGATTCTCACCCAAGAATAGCAGTACTGCTCCAAATAGCAGTGTAGCACAAAATCACAAACAACCTTTCAAGTAAACCCTAAAAACGCACCTGTCTGTAGGAAGGCTGTGTACAGTAGAGGCAGAGGGGAGCAGACATAAAACCACGATCCTCTCAGCTGAACAGCCTACTCTGAATAATTCAAACAGGGCCTCCAGTCAGTAACTCCAACAACACGGGTCCAGATTATGTTAGAAACAAAAGGAGAGGTGCATTGGTCAGCACTTAACCATAATATGATACAGCCATACAGTGAATTAGCAGATGGTACAGTCCGTCACCTAAGGATGAGTTGAACACCCATGCAATAGCTAATTGACCCAAGTCGTTAAAAAACATTATCAAACTATACATCTACATGTTGGCTTATTTAAGTATTTATTCCTTCGTGAATATAATAAAAAGGGGTGCTAAATCAACAAAGGACATTTAAAAAAAAATATTATTTGAAAACATAGGGGGAAACAAAACAGGTACTAGAAACATCTCTAATAATAAATTAAATAACATTTCCAACAGTCAACTAACAGAAATGAAGGCTCTCCAAACTGTGTGTACTTTTTCTATAGTTTTTTTCTTGTTCTCTTTAAAAATGGGAGAACTCAGGAACTTAGTATCTGAGAACTTATCTCCACGTCTCATTTTGCTGTTAAAGAAAGAAGAACATTCAATAGTCAAGTTATTGATTATTACTTAGCACGTTGATATGAGATAAGAATGAGGGTTTTGGATTCTGTTCTCTAAATAACCCCCATGTATGAGACTAAGCAAGCTACGCTTAGTTGCTTGTCTAGAGCAGTTCCCACCAGTTGATGGGTGGCTCCTTGTAGCTAACAACAGCTCCCTGTTGACTGGTCCGATCAGTCTCTTCATTATTAGTACGGTTGGTGTGAGCCATAACCTCAGCCCACTCTTCTTAATCTACAGCAACCTTGTGAGCAGAAGAAGCAACCGTTTTAGGGCTGGAGGCTGGAGTGTCAAATCCAATCTCATTGGTGCAGGTAACATCAAAGGATTCCCACGGAGTCCTCTCGTCCATGAGCAGCTCTACAGGCTCTCACGTACTGCCTCACCGCTGTGACCATCAGGCATCTCTGTGTGGGTCTCAGCAGTTGATACATTAGTTGTCTAGCTGTTTGTCATAATCATCCTGGAATCAGGAAAAACTTAGGCCTTGCCATTTCTGCTGGATTCATTAAAACTAGTAGGCATCACAAAAGTGTCTCTGCTTATGGTTTTATGGCCCTGGTTGGACTGGGGCTTAAAGCTGCTGCCTTTGAAGTTTGGACTGAGGGCCTCAAATTTAGTCATACGTTCATAAGCTCCACTGCTGTCCTCAGTGGCAGAGTGTGTGACGACTTGCAACACGCTGGGCTCCGCCACCGGCTGCACTTCTGCATTTTGTGTTGCAATAGCTCCATATGTACTACCCTGGCTATCCATAGCCTCACTGGACAAAGAATAACCTCCACCCTGAGACAGCGACCACTTAGTGTTGCTACTTTTCATCCTCTTTTTCCTCTGCTTCACAGGGGAACCAGAGTCCTCCTTCTTTCCATTCTTCTTCTTTCATTTGGCACTCTGCTCTTTCCTGGCTTTCTTGGTCTTTTGCTCCATAGCAACTGTAGTGGGGTCACCTGAGTCCAATGGGGGCGTTTACTCCTCAACACACAAGCCTTTTAGGATCCTCCGAATTTTCTGCAGGTTTCCTGGGTAGCCAACCATGCACGTTTAGAGGCGGCCTGAGTTTCTTGAACCACAGAGTCTGTAGTCTTGCGCCCAGCAGCTAGACAGTGATCTGGGTCTGTGAGATGCTCCACTATGCTTACATCCCAGCAGCTAGACAGTGATCTGGGTCTGTGAGATGCTCCACTATGCTTACATCCCTGACCGTTTGTTTGTTCTTCAGTGACAAAGTCATACACTGTACTAGGAGTGCACTCCTGCTTTTCTGCCCAAGCATCAAATAAAATACAATATTATTGGTCACATACACATATTTAGCAAATGTTATTGCGGGTGTAGCGAAATGCTTGTGTTCCTAGCTCCAACAGTACAGTAATATCTAGCAATTCACAACAATACACACAACTCTAAAGTAAAAGAATGGGTTAAGAAATATATAAATATTAGGACGAGCAATGTTGGAGAGGCATTGACTAAAATACAGTAAAATAGAATACAGTATATACATGAGTAAATGAGTAAAGCAGTATTTAAACATTATTCAAGTGACTAGTGTTCCATTATTTAAGTGACCAGTGATTCCATGTCTATGTATATAGAGCAGCAGCCTCTAAGGTGCAGGGTTGAGTAATAGGGTGGTAGCCGGCTACTGATGGCTATTTAACAGTCTGATGGCCTTGAGATAGAAGCTGTTTTTCAATCTCTCGGTCCCAGCTTTGAATGCATTGTCTAATATTGTACTATTCGCGGAGGAGCTGCCCTGTTCACCGAGACTACAAACGTTCCCCTTCACTGTGGTAGGTCTCTTACTGCTCCGGGCTGTGGACTGTCTCACAGCACTGGAAGAGCTGCATGTGTCCCCGGATTCAGGCAGGGTGGCATCCATGTCTGCATAGGCTGTGCACCCTTCAGTAGAATGAGACTCCTCTTCCATGAGAGACCGAGACAGAATGAATGCATCATCTTCTGCCTCAATATCCAATTCATGGTCCACTATGACAGGATGTGCTTTAGTCTTACTGCTTTCTCTGAATGCTTTCTTGCCCTTTCTAGATGTGGGCTCATTTGAAATCATAAGATTTGATATCACAAAAGTCTTTCGACCTTTAGTTTTAGTGCCCTTGTCCTCTGCGGCATCTACGACCAATGGGTTTGCCCTGTCTAGTTTAAATACAGAGTTCTGAGCTTCAGGATAATCGAAAAAGTAATCATCAAATGGGTCAGGTGAGACACTACGATGGGATTTGGATTGGAAAGGGACTACAAAAGTTGTTCTTGGGTCAAAAGTTTTTGTAACGTTTTTGTGTTGTTTTATGGGATTCTCTGATGGGTTTTCTTTGTTTGGTGATGCGCGAGGAGACATGAGTCCTTCTGCAGGCAGCAAGCGGTTCTGTCTCTCTGGCTGAGTTCTTTATGACACCCTCTTCTCTGTGTTCTACATCCTCCCCTGTAGGGTTGTCCATGTGTTGTGGCGTTGTGGAAGACGTCGCATCTTCACCTCTAGATTCTCACCAACACGGCCATCGTTCTTATTTCCAACCTTTGCTAATAAACAAGGGATTTTTGTCTTCAGCTCTTTCGGCCTATCAGTTTTCTTGGGCTTTGTCTCCACTGTGACGATTTCAGCAGTGTTGTCCCCAGTAGCTATCTCCATCTCTGTGTCATTGTTGATGGTGGTCTTCTCAGCTTCTCCAATAGTGGTCTTCTTTGCAAGCTCCAATGTGGTCTCCATCTTTAAGCTGTTTGGATGATCCAAAACTTTATCAGCACCAGAGGGCTGTAGATTATTAGTTGTGGAGACAACGGAGGGCAAGACTGCTGGGATAGAGTCAAGTCCAGTGTTGAAATAAATCCTTGACCACTCATCGTTTAGGCTACTGAACTGTTGGGATGTTCTCTTTTGGGATGATTTCAAAGTATTGTCCACTGGCTGCTCCATCTTATTCATGCTGTCTGTAAGAAAGTAATACATGTGAGTTCTTAAAATTGTCAATAACCAGACGTGGATGTCGATTAAGTAGACCCCTGCACCTCAGAGGGGTTGGGATTCAGAGGGGTTGGGTTAAATGCGGAAGACACATTTCAGATGAAGGCATTCAGTTGTACAACGGACTAGGTATCCCTCTTTCCCTTTCCCTTAATGCGGAAAGACGACTTACATTTTCATCAGAGCAGAGGTCCACAGCCCTTTCATCAGAGCAGAGGTCCACAGCCCTTTCATCAGAGCAGAGGTCCACAGCCCTTTCATCAGAGCAGAGGTCCACAGCCCTTTCATCAGAGCAGAGGTCCACAGCCCTTTCATCAGAGCAGAGGTCCACAGCCCTTTCATCAGAGCAGAGGTCCACAGCCCTTTCATCAGAGCAGAGGTCCACAGCCCTTTCATTAGACCAGAGGTCCACAGCCCTTTCATCAGAGCAGAGGTCCACAGCCCTTTCATTAGACCAGAGGTCCACAGCCCTTTCATCAGAGCAGAGGTCCACAGCCCTTTCATCAGAGCAGAGGTCCACAGACCTTTCATCAGAGCAGAGGTCCACAGCCCTTTCATCAGAGCAGAGATCCACAGCCCTTTCCAAGTGATCCACAGTTTTGCATTGGAGGCCTTTCTAGATGAGAATCTGTAAAAGGATATATGAAGTTCACTTGTCAACAACGACCATGATTGTATGTCATTAACTAGCACTGAAGTCTGTGATAAAATAGATTGATACTGTTACGAAGAGCACCTCTAAATAAGTGACCTGTTTATGAGCCAAATTTAGATCACACTATGTCTTATTCAAAGTGATGGGCTCAGAGTCCCTCTCTAACCCACCAGCTGGTTGTGCTTGAGTCTGCAAATAGTGTGTGCATTGCGCAGTTTATGCATTCCCCTTTTATACACTATAAAACACATCATACTGTTACTTGTGTACAATGATAGACTGTATAATTAATAAAATAATCATGCTTTCCACTATGTTTAAAATTTGTCAAAAAAGGTTTGGTCTTTGTATATGCAGCCCATCTATACTCACCTGTTGTGTTTGGTAATGGGCCCATAGACTGTATACTATAAAGAATAAGTACAAACCACTCAACAGTCAATAGTTGAAAGCACTGAATCATTAACCCATATGACTAATTTCCTTTGAGGCAGTCAAGGATGACTATGAACTGAGTTCACGTGACAGTCACATAGCATAAGGTTGCGATGTCTCATGGTTGGATAATAGAAGGACTGACCGGAAGAGTTATTGTTTAGAATTCATTCACTCTTTGAAGTCAATTGAGAGACAGCTGTTATAGATATGGACTCTGTGCGCTCCTGGCTCCTGGCCTACAACAACAGAATAGCCAGGCTCAGGTTGGTTATATGTGCCTTAACTCAAGCAATGCTCTGAATAAACTAATTTATTTCACAATTAAAGGGAACTAACGATGTTCCACCAGAAAACAAACTCATCTGTACTAAAGTTTCCGCACTAATGTCAATGTTTTCTGAAAGTGCTTGAAATAATCTTGATGTGAATTGATGAAGTCGTTAGAATTGAGAAAGTGAAACGAGTGTTGAAGAGATGGTTGTGGATGCACCACAGTCCATTGTGAATGTTTGTCAACTAAGAGAAAGTGGATTTTTTGTGGGGTTCATTTCAACTGTGATAAACTGCACGGCTCAAATAGTATAGAAGTCAAAGAAATTGGAAATGATTGTGGCTGCCGCAGGAAAGTATCTGGGGTTTCAGGAATCCACAGCCAGTGGTGGAAAAGTACCCGATTGTCATACTTGAGTAAAAAAAAATGACTCAAGTAAAAGTGAAAGTCACCCAGTAAAATACTACTTGAGTAAAAGTATCAAAAGTAAATGTAATTGCAAAAATATCAAATTATCAAATTGCTTATATTAATTAAACCAGGCCGCACAATTTTCTTGTTTTGTATTTATTTACGGATAGTCAGGGGCACACTCCAACACTCAGATATAATTTACAAACGAATCATTTGTGTTTAGTGATTCCGCCAGATCAGAGGCAGTAGGGATGGCCAGGGATGATTTGCCGCTCTCCCAGGCTCCTGAGCCTGTGTAGGGATCAGACATGGATTATTGATTTTAACCATAGAGGCAAGGAGCATGTTGAGTGACAACGTGGTAGTCAGTATAATTTGAGTATTTTTATCCACATAATTTTTGTATTTTGGGATCTGTTATTTTCATTCTGCCGTAAAACCCAACAAAGAAGAAGAAGTGGGCGCTCCCTTGTCTCGTGATCACAACAGTTCAATCGACTCTCGACTTGTCTTGTCTGGCTCGGGGGTCACTGTGCTTTTGGAAAGATAGGGTAGCTACTCCACTTCGCAGGAAATTACCTAATTAACTGTATTCATACAGGGATGTACAAGGAGTCCAACACACAGGTAATTTGTGTTATTTTGTGGAAAATCAGTTATGAGCGTTCACTCCTCCTTCATTTATCTAACTTCAGTGGGCCTACTATCTCGCTAGCTAGCGCACTGATTCGCCAGGCACATGTAATCAGAAAGCTAGCTAGCTAGATTTACAGTATCCCATCCATAGACGCTAACATTCTTGGGCAAGCTTTAGAGTCTGTTCGGCTACTACTGTAGCTATCTGAGTAATTAAGTTCATATATTTTTATCTGCATGGTACTTCTTTGCAGTGGTTATTGGTGAGTTTATTTATGTTTGTCTTCTTGCATGGCAATGATAACAAACGTTAGTTAGTTGTTACCACAGGTGTTAACGTTACTTTTAACAATAGTCAGTTAGCTAACAGTATTAGCAATACACTAACAGTATGGCTATGTAGCTAGTTTACACACATTATCATAGTTGCCTCCTAAGCTGAAGCAGTGTGAGGTTGAACGTGGCTTGTGTATAACTACAACCAGGTATCAAGTCGGACATTTCAGAGTATCCTAGTTCTGACTAGCACGTGAACGCGGCATTAGCTTTCTCAGCTGTCATTATTGGGCTAACGTTAGTGGTCACATGACATGGTGGAAAACATACTGGTGGGGTTGTCATTTTCCTCCGGTCCATCCCTCCACAAGTGGTAACGTTAGCTACTTCTCGTACTGCTGTTAAGAGCAACAGTTTATATTCGTTTGATGACGAAAACAGCAAAAGTCAGATACTACATTTATTGCAAGTAGAAATTCCGTTGTTTTTATCAAACAGTATTTTTTGTCTAATTTGTATGTTCTGAATTTATGCAGTGATACGTTCCTCAGCTCAGTGGTAGTTGATGCTTGTTGTTGACTTAACTTGAATAGGACAGATGATCAACTAAGTAGGCTACTCGAAATCACTTGTTCTTGCCTTTGAACACCATTATTTGAAGAGAGAAATATACATTGGATGACTAGTTTTGACTTTGACAATATACAGAAATAACCATGTTGTACTGTATTTATACTCAACCAGATATAAGCTGGTGTTGGTTTGCATTTGTGGATCGTGGTAGGTCGCCTGCAGTTGTACTCTTGTCCATCAATGCTACTGTTTGCAAGGACTGTAAGGACTACTCTCAAGTCAACAATTCAAGAGCTTTTTATTTAACTAGACAGGTTCTATCTGCATTTTTGTTCAAATGTAGTTACTGATAGCCTTGTTCAGTTGAATGTTCTCTACTTTTATAGTACTCTAAATACCCCAATTCATGTTGTTAAGTTCAAAACAATGAGGATTCGGATCTTTAAAGCCAGTTATCTCCGAATCACCTTTTTGCAGATAGAACCTTAGAACCAAGCTCTAGAAGTGTCAAAAGCTCAGCAAAAATCGAAGAAATTCTATTCTATCCCACTTTATTCCCTTTCTGCTTATAGGCTAATGCCTCTGCCTTCCTTCCTGTTTGCTCTGTTACAAAGTAGGGAGAGAGTGAGAAGAATCATGTGCCTCCTGTGAGGGTAAGCCTGAGAAACATGCGGTTCACAACACAACCACTACTGCTCTGGGCTGTTTTGCACTCAGTCAGTTCCTTAGTATTATGTTCTACCTAGTAAGCTATAGGTGTAATTCGATCAAACCAGCATTGCTGTATATTTGCAGTAGCTTCTTTTCCATGGTCAAATAAAATCACAATGTTTTTGAGTACTGTAGTTTATAAACAAAGTTTATGCATAATATGCTGTTGCTGTGACAGATTCAATTGAAGTCGAGCATAAGTGGTGAAGTTGTTTCACTGCACTGGAAGATGGAACATAATTTCATGGGGAATAGTGAGAACAGTAGTTCTGTTAATGGGGTTGGTTCACAAGAAAAGGACTTCAATGGGTATGATGATAAGTGTCTGAAAGGAGAAACAGAGGAACTGAACGCTAAATAGCTGAGGTATCAGCTTCAAACGAACAACTCACAGCCCAGTTAAACTACTGAGGACAAGACTTATTTAGAACAAACCACAGGTAAAACCTTGATCAAAAGTAATGGTTTGAATATCAATGAAATTGTAGCCTTGTCGTGATGTGTGTTTTGTCATACAGTGGGGAGAACAAGTATTTGATACACTGCCGATTTTGCATGTTTTCCTACTTACAAAGCATGTAGAGGTCTGTACAAAAATCCAGAAAATTACATTGTATGCTTTTTAAGTCATTAATTTGCATTTTATTGCATGACATAAGTATTTGATACATCAGAAAAACAGAACTTAATATTTGGTACAGAAACCTTTGTTTGCAATTACAGAGATCATACGTTTCCTGTAGTTCTTGACCAGGTTTGCACACACTGCAGCAGGGATTTTGGCCCACTCCTCCATACAGAACAGACCTTCTCCAGATCCTTCAGGTTTCGGGGCTGTCGCTGGGCAATACGGACTTTCAGCTCCCTCCAAAGATTTTCTATTGGGTTCAGGTCTGGAGACTGGCTAGGCCACTCCAGGACCTTGAGATGCTTCTTACGGAGCCACTCCTTAGTTGCCCTGGCTGTGTGTTTCGGGTCGTTGTCATGCTGGAAGACCCAGGCACGACCCATCTTCAATGCTCTTAGTGAATGAAGGAGGTTGTTGGCCAAGATCTCGCGATACATGGCCCCATCCATCCTCCCCTCAATACGGTGCAGTTGTCCTGTCCCCTTTGCAGAAAAGCATCCCCAAAGAATGATGTTTCCACCTCCATGCTTCACGGTTGGGATGGTGTTCTTGGGGTTGTACTCATCCTTCTTCTTCCTCCAAACACGGCGAGTGGAGTTTAGACCAAAAAGCTCTATTTTTGTCTCATCAGACCACATGACCTTCTCCCATTCCTCCTCTGGATCATCCAGATGGTCATTGGCAAACTTCAGACGGGCCTGGACATGCGCTGGCTTGAGCAGGGGGACCTTGCGTGCGCTGCAGGATTTTAATCCATGACGGCGTAGTGTGTTACTAATGGTTTTCTTTGAGACTGTGGTCCCAGCTCTCTTCAGGCCATTGACCAGGTCCTGCCGTGTAGTTCTGGGCTGATCCCTCACCTTCCTCATGATCATTGATGCCCCACGAGGTGAGATCTTGCATGGAGCCCCAGACCGAGGGTGATTGACTGTCATCTTGAACTTCTTCCATTTTCTAATAATTACGCCAACAGTTGTTGCCTTCTCACCAAGCTACTTGCCTATTGTCCCGTAGCCCATCTCAGCCTTGTGCAGGTCTACAATTTTATCCCCGATGTCCTTACACAGCTCTCTGGTCTTGGCCATTGTGGAGAGGTTGGAGTCTGTTTGATTGAGTGTGTGGACAGGTGTCTTTTATACAGGTAACGAGTTCAAACAGGTGCAGTTAATACAGGTAATGAGTAGAGAACAGGAGGGCTTCTTAAAGAAAAACTACCACGTCTGTGAGAGCCGGAATTCTTACTGGTTGGTAGGTGGGCAAATACTTATGTCATGCAATAAAATGCTAATTAATTACTTAAAAATCATACAATGTGATTTTCTGGATTTTTGTTTTAGATGCCGTCTCTCACAGTTGAAGTGTACCTATGATAAAAATTACAGACCTCTACATGCTTTGTAAGTAGGAAAACCTGCAAAATCGGCAGTGTATCAAATACTTGTTCTCCCCACTGTATATATATATATATAGCCCCCGTCCCCGCAGGAGGCCTTTTGCAGGCCGTCATTGTAAGTAAGAATGTGTTCTTAACTGACTTGCCTAGTTAAATAAAGGTTTAAATAAAAATAAGAAGTCAAGTAGGCAATGGCACTGTTTAGGCCTAGTTGTTATCACACGATCAAGCAGAGGATCACCATGACGTGACCAGTGTTCTAGTCTCACCAAGAGATAATTTGTCTTTCCAACAGGAGCAGTGACATGGAGGCTGAGGACAAATCCTCGCCCTCTACGCTGGATTGCAGTGTGAAGCCTCCCATCTCCCCTGGCAGCCCATCTCACCTGACACACTTCAAACCCCTGACTCCAGAGCAGGATGAGCCTCCGCTCCGATCAGCCTACAGCTCCTTTGTCAACCTGTTCCGCTTCAATAAAGGTCATTTACCAAGGTCACACACACACAGATTGTTTTGAGATGGTTGACTTTACAGTCTTTTGAAATGTTCATCTTCTAGTAAGCCTATGCATTACGATGAAGAGACAAGACAAAGTGACTGAGTCAGAGTCCAGCACATTCTCTATTACCCACAAGGAAGTTTATTAAAAGCTTAATGTTGTTTTGTCACACTGCTCTTCTTGTTATTTCTCATTCTGTGGAGTAGCCTATATTAGCCTATAATTTGCAGTACTATACAGTCAAGACTCCTGTACTGTCCCCTAGAATGCATGGAAAGTTACTTCTGTAGCCTTGACTACCAGCCTGGTTTACAGTCAGAATTAGTTTGAGGAAGCAGAATGGAACGGAATGCAGCCCAGATCAGAACCCATGTCCTGTGAGGTAATGTGATAGAATGTTGTCTAGGTGCCAGGAGGTGGCCTTTCAACCACATGGGCCATCATGTGTCTCCCTCTCTTCAGGCCCCGCCCTCACTGGCAGGCCCCTCACCAAGGCAACAGAGCTCTGCTCACATACCAGAGCTTGGAGCATTTAAATATTCGGTCCTGCTTTATTTGAAGTGCAACTTATGAAGGCTTCATAAAAAATTCATATAGGCTTCATAAGCACTACATAGATGCTTCACAAATCATCTAATCTTATATCATGCTCTATAAAGATTCATAATGTGACATAACCATTAATTTATTTGTTCACATTTGTTCATCTTTTATATGGCATGAAATACAGTAATAGATGATTTGTGACCCATTTATGCAGTGGTATTGAAGCCTTCATAAGATGCACTTCAAATATAGCAGGACCAAATATTCTATGCACAGTATTCATATTCTTTAAATTCCTCAGTTATTGTAAGATAATTGGCGATTCAATTCTAATTGGATTAGAAGAGAGAGCATGATCTTGACAACAACAGCAATGTATACAGTAGCCGTGTTTCGCTCCTCTTGTTAGACACAACATACTCCCGAGTGGCGCAGCAATCTAAGGCACTGCATCTCAGTGCTAGAGACGTCATTACAGACACCCTGGTTCAAATCCAGGATGTATCACAACCGGCCGTGATTGGGAGTCCCATCGGGCGGCGCACAATTGGCCCAGCATCGTCCGGATTTCGCCGGTGTAGGCACATCATTGTAAATAAGAATTTGATCTTAACTGACTTGCCTAGTTAAAAAAAGGTTAAATGTAATTTGTAATATTTTTTTAAAACACTAAAATATTCCTCTTATTTAAAGTGACCTTTGTATTGCTAAAATAGGAGTACCGACTTAACACAACAAAGGTTGTTTTTGCATAAGAATGTACTACAGACGTATAAAGCATTGTCATGTTTGTAGTATGGCATTTTATAAAGACTCCAAATGTCATACTAAAGTATACAGCTTTGTCATCAGGTGTGATTGTGTTTCAATTAGCTTTATTGACCTTAAATGACCCGTTGTGATTGGTCTGTGTGTACAGAGGAGGGGCGGCCGCCCTCGGTGACAGAGAAACCGGATGTGGCTTTGACGTCAACCACTGGGGAGCGTAGGAGCTGGACCAGCCCAGCACACTCCAACCACGGCTCTGGGACCCATAGGAAACAACACCCCAACCTGCTCCGTAGAACATCCACCGCCGCAGGTAACACACACACATTCTTACTCATACTAGGGCCACAGGAGGGACACATACACTGTATGTCCAGTGCTGCAGTCGTAAGCCAACCTATCCTCTTCCAACAGTGGTTCTTTAAAACGTTTACATTTGTTTACATTTTGAGTGATTGCATGATCTCTGACCTGACAATGATGGTGAAAGTATCAGTTTCACCCTTAACAAATTGATGTGACTAGTCGTAATTACACCTAAGAGGTGACCCCTAGTCACATTTAGAGGAGAGGATGGACTGTGTGTTTGGACTACCTCCTTTTTTCCCCCACAGTTGTTTTGTATAGCTGTGAAGGATAGATATTCTTATAGCTGTGAAGGATAGATATTCTTATAGCTGTGAAGGATAGATATTCTTATAGCTGTGAAGGATAGATATTCTTATAGCTGTGAAGGATAGATATTCTTATAGCTGTGAAGGATAGATATTCTTGACATTGACATTAGTTTTACATAGAGAGGCATGAAGAAGAATGTACGATGTGAGTAGCCTGACATCCATTCAAAACGCTGATGTATGTCTTTTCTTTTTGCAGGGGACTGGCCATTATGGCCGGGTCAGGGTGAGGGCCTTCTATACTGTGTGTTCGATAAGATCTCCAAAATGGTTTTGCACCTGATTTTAACAACCCGGTTTCAGAGTGGGAGGCTAACCCAAGCACCTGATTTTAACAACCTGGTTTCAGAGTGGGAGGCTAACCCAAGCACCTGATTTTAACAACCTGGTTTGAGAGTGGGCGGCTAACCCAAGCACCTGATTTTAACAACCTGGTTTCAGAGTGGGAGGCTAACCCAAGCACCTGATTTTAACAACCTGGTTTGAGTGGGAGGCTAACCCAAGCACCTGATTTTAACAACCTGGTTTCAGAGTGGGCGGCTAACCCAAGCACCTGATTTTAACAACCTGGTTTCAGAGTGGGAGGCTAACCCAAGCACCTGATTTTAACAACCTGGTTTCAGAGTGGGAGGCTAACCCAAGCACCTGATTTTAACAACCTGGTTTCAGAGTGGGAGGCTAACCCAAGTACCTGATTTTAACAACCTGGTTTCAGAGTGGGAGGCTAACCCAAGTACCTGATTTTAACAACCTGGTTTCAGAGTGGGAGGCTAACCCAAGCACCTGATTTTAACAACCTGGTTTCAGAGTGGGAGGCTAACCCAAGCACCTGATTTTAACAACCTGGTTTGAGTGGGAGGCTAACCCAAGTACCTGATTTTAACAACCTGGTTTCAGAGTGGGAGGCTAACCCAAGCACCTGATTTTAACAACCTGGTTTCAGAGTGGTAGGCTAACCCAAGTACCTGATTTTAACAACCTGGTTTGAGTGGGAGGCTAACCCAAGCACCCGATTTTAACAACCTGGTTTGAGTGGGAGGCTAACCCAAGTACCTGATTTTAACAACCTGGTTTCAGAGTGGGAGGCTAACCCAAGTACCTGATTTTAACAACCTGGTTTCAGAGTGGGCGGCTAACCCAAGCACCTGATTTTAACAACCTGGTTTCAGAGTGGTAGGCTAACCCAAGCACCTGATTTTAACAACCTGGTTTCAGAGTGGGAGGCTAACCCAAGCACCTGATTTTAACAACCTGGTTTCAGAGTGGGCGGCTAACCCAAGCACCTGATTTTAACAACCTGGTTTCAGAGTGGGAGGCTAACCCAAGCACCTGATTTTAACAACCTGGTTTGAGTGGGAGGCTAACCCACACACCTGATTTTAACAACCTGGTTTCAGAGTGGGGGGCTAACCCAAGCACCTGATTTTAACAACCTGGTTTCAGAGTGGGAGGCTAACCCAAGCACCTGATTTTAACAACCTGGTTTGAGTGGGAGGCTAACCCACGCACCTGATTTTAACAACCTGGTTTCAGAGTGGGCGGCTAACCCAAGCACCTGATTTTAACAACCTGGTTTCAGAGTGGGGGGCTAACCCAAGCACCTGATTTTAACAACCTGGTTTCAGAGTGGGAGGCTAACCCAAGCACCTGATTTTAACAACCTGGTTTCAGAGTGGGGGGCTAACCCAAGCACCTGATTTTAACAACCTGGTTTCAGAGTGGGGGGCTAACCCAAGCACCTGATTTTAACAACCTGGTTTCAGAGTGGGAGGCTAACCCAAGTACCTGATTTTAACAACCTGGTTTCAGAGTGGGGGGCTAACCCAAGCACCTGATTTTAACAACCTGGTTTCAGAGTGGGAGGCTAACCCAAGTACCTGATTTTAACAACCTGGTTTCAGAGTGGGCGGCTAACCCAAGCACCTGATTTTAACAACCTGGTTTCAGAGTGGTAGGCTAACCCAAGCACCTGATTTTAACAACCTGGTTTCAGAGTGGGAGGCTAACCCAAGCACCTGATTTTAACAACCTGGTTTCAGAGTGGGCGGCTAACCCAAGCACCTGATTTTAACAACCTGGTTTCAGAGTGGGAGGCTAACCCAAGCACCTGATTTTAACAACCTGGTTTGAGTGGGAGGCTAACCCACGCACCTGATTTTAACAACCTGGTTTCAGAGTGGGGGGCTAACCCAAGCACCTGATTTTAACAACCTGGTTTCAGAGTGGGAGGCTAACCCAAGCACCTGATTTTAACAACCTGGTTTGAGTGGGAGGCTAACCCACGCACCTGATTTTAACAACCTGGTTTCAGAGTGGGCGGCTAACCCAAGCACCTGATTTTAACAACCTGGTTTCAGAGTGGGGGGCTAACCCAAGCACCTGATTTTAACAACCTGGTTTCAGAGTGGGAGGCTAACCCAAGCACCTGATTTTAACAACCTGGTTTCAGAGTGGGGGGCTAACCCAAGCACCTGATTTTAACAACCTGGTTTCAGAGTGGGGGGCTAACCCAAGCACCTGATTTTAACAACCTGGTTTCAGAGTGGGAGGCTAACCCAAGTACCTGATTTTAACAACCTGGTTTCAGAGTGGGGGGCTAACCCAAGCACCTGATTTTAACAACCTGGTTTCAGAGTGGGAGGCTAACCCAAGTACCTGATTTTAACAACCTGGTTTCAGAGTGGGAGGCTAACCCAAGCACCTGATTTTAACAACCTGGTTTCAGAGTGGGCGGCTAACCCAAGCACCTGATTTTAACAACCTGGTTTCAGAGTGGGAGGCTAACCCAAGCACCTGATTTTAACAACCTGGTTTGAGTGGGAGGCTAACCCACGCACCTGATTTTAACAACCTGGTTTCAGAGTGGGGGGCTAACCCAAGCACCTGATTTTAACAACCTGGTTT
Source organism: Salvelinus namaycush (assembly GCF_016432855.1). Classification (NCBI taxonomy): domain Eukaryota; kingdom Metazoa; phylum Chordata; class Actinopteri; order Salmoniformes; family Salmonidae; genus Salvelinus; species Salvelinus namaycush. Next base: position 22,941,003 of record NC_052325.1, on the reverse strand, counting down.
CAGAGTGGGAGGCTAACCCAAGCACCTGATTTTAACAACCTGGTTTGAGTGGGAGGCTAACCCACGCACCTGATTTTAACAACCTGGTTTCAGAGTGGGCGGCTAACCCAAGCACCTGATTTTAACAACCTGGTTTCAGAGTGGGGGGCTAACCCAAGCACCTGATTTTAACAACCTGGTTTCAGAGTGGGAGGCTAACCCAAGCACCTGATTTTAACAACCTGGTTTCAGAGTGGGGGGCTAACCCAAGCACCTGATTTTAACAACCTGGTTTCAGAGTGGGGGGCTAACCCAAGCACCTGATTTTAACAACCTGGTTTCAGAGTGGGAGGCTAACCCAAGTACCTGATTTTAACAACCTGGTTTCAGAGTGGGGGGCTAACCCAAGCACCTGATTTTAACAACCTGGTTTCAGAGTGGGAGGCTAACCCAAGTACCTGATTTTAACAACCTGGTTTCAGAGTGGGAGGCTAACCCAAGCACCTGATTTTAACAACCTGGTTTCAGAGTGGGCGGCTAACCCAAGCACCTGAGTGGTTTTGGTGTGTTTGGTTGGTTGAACTATATTTTGGCATGTATCGATGAAGTGCCTTCTCGTGTTGTTTTGTTGCCAACAAAAGTTGTGTGTTTTTGCATAATGATATAAGAACTAACATGCTCCCTTTTATGTTTCTTACTTAATTGCGATATCTGTTTTAATTGTATTCATATGAACCATAATTGTTCACTAGAGCCTAGTTTATGGGAACTGATATACCGGTAAGCTTCTGTTGTGCCATTGTGCAGTCCTTTTTAAACTAACCTGCTATTATCAAAAGCAAATCCTTGTAGACATTTTATTGTACATTTCCAAGCCCATATTGGGCTATAGCCTACAGTCTCTTCAGAGAGGTATAAAAAGGTGCTCTCTGTCTCCCTCCTTTCTGCATTTTATTTGCATGAAAAGGGAGCATTTGCGTGACTTGAATGGTTAGGTGAAGTGTGTTTTATGAAGTGTATGCTGAATGTTTGCACCATGTGTGCTCCTAGAGGACTGTAGGAAACCAGAAACCCCCCTGAGCACTCACGACCCCCGTACGGCTGTTCAGCTCCGCACTGCTTTGAAAAGACTCAAGGAGATCATGGAGGGAAAGAGCCAGGTATCTATCATTCCATTGCCCCATCACGCCATTAACTCATTTTGCCATCACGCCATTAACTCATTACCCCATTACTCCATCACGCCATTACTCCATCATGCCGTCACCCCATTAGCTCATTACCCCATCACACCATTAACTCATTACGCCATTAACTCATTATGCCATCACCCCATTAACTCATTACGCCATTACCCCATCACGCCATTAACTCATTAACCCATCACGCCATTAACTCATTATGCCATCACCCCATTACCCCATCACGCCATTACTCCATCACGCCATTAACTCATTATGCCATTACTCCATCACGCCATTAACTCATTACCCCATTACTCCATCACGCCATTAACTCATTATGCCATCACCCCATTACCCCATCACGCCATTACTCCATCACGCCATTAACTCATTACTCATCACGCCATTAAGCCATCACCCCATCACGCCATTACTCCATCACGCCATTAACTCATTACTCCATCACGCCATTAACTCATTATGCCATTACCCCATCATGCCATTAACTCATTATGCCATCACCCCATTAACTCATTACCCCATTACTCCATCACGCCAAGTAGCCCATTGGCCCATCAAGCCAAGTAGCTCATCACACCATTACACAGTTTCTGTTGTGTATTGTACCTCACGTCACACTGCTGTTGTGTATTGTACCTCACGTCACACTGCTGTTGTGTATTGTACCTCACGTCACACTGCTGTTGTGTATTGTACCTCACGTCACACTGCTGTTGTGTATTGTACCTCACGTCACACTGCTGTTGTGTAATGTACCTCACGTCACACTGCTGTTGTGTATTGTACCTCACGTCACACTGCTGTTGTGTATTGTACCTCACGTCACACTGCTGTTGTGTATTGTACCTCACGTCACACTGCTGTTGTGTATTGTACCTCACGTCACACTGCTGTTGTGTAATGTACCTCACGTCACACTGCTGTTGTGTATTGTACCTCACGTCACACTGCTGTTGTGTATTGTACCTCACGTCACACTGCTGTTGTGTATTGTACCTCACGTCACACTGCTGTTGTGTAATGTACCTCACGTCACACTGCTGTTGTGTATTGTACCTCACGTCACACTGCTGTTGTGTATTGTACCTCACGTCACACTGCTGTTGTGTATTGTACCTCACGTCACACTGCTGTTGTTTATTGTACCTCACGTCACACTGCTGTTGTGTATTGTACCTCACGTCACACTGCTGTTGTGTATTGTACCTCACGTCACACTGCTGTTGTGTATTGTACCTCACGTCACACTGCTGTTTATTGTACTGACGCATTACAAACAGACCCTCTGGGATTGGTTGCAGGACAGTGACCTGAAGCAGTACTGGATGCCAGACAGTCAGTGTAAAGAGTGCTACGACTGCAACGAGAAGTTCACCACCTTCCGCCGCCGCCACCACTGCCGGCTCTGCGGACAGATCTTCTGCAGCCGCTGCTGCAACCAGGAAATCCCTGGCAAGTTTATGGGCTACACAGGTGAGTGCTTTGGGGATGGGGGAGGCTCACATGAGTGGGTGGGGGGGGCAGCCCCGAAAGTTGTTCCCAAAGCAGGGTCACAGTGTGTTAAAGACCACAGGCCCTACTAGTTTAAACTCCAGTTTGAATTCAGTCCATTGTTGCACCTATAACTTAGATATGTTGCAGGAAACACTAGGAGGTCTACCTCTGGGGATATGTATACACAGAGGCCTATGGGCACTCAGCATGGTGTGTGTGTGTTTTCTGCCGTGGCTGTGTGTGTTAGCAAAGTTGGATTTTGGATAAGTTGACTGGTTGACCAGTAGTGTTTGAGCACCCCTTGTTTGAAATAGCCCGAACATTGCTGTGATGTGAGAATCTGAGACCAATGAAACATCTGTTTGACCTTTGATGATGCTGTGATGTGACCTAACCATGCCATGCAGTGACCACACCACAGTAACCACAATACTGCCTCCATCCTAGCACATAGCAGGACCTGCTC